>NW_027459260.1:0-285763 GCF_050624435.1 Tenrec ecaudatus
TCTAGGTTAACTAACGGGCACTTGGACAATGTAGGTTGCCTAGCGATCACTTTGGACTATGTAGGTTCCCTAGCGAGCACTTGGACTATGTAGGTTCCCTATCGGGTACTTGGACTGTCTAGGTTAACTAGGGGGCAATTGGATTGTCGAGGCTACCTAGTGGGTGCTTGGACTATGTAGTTTACCTAGGAGGCACTTGGAATATGTAGGTTACCTAGCGGGCACTTGGACTATGTACGTTCCTAGCGGGCACTTGGATTATGTAGGTTCCCTATCGGGCACTTGGATTATGTAGGTTCCCTATCGGGCACGTGGACTATCTAGATTAACTAGCGGGCCCTTGGACTATCTAGGTTAACTAGCGAGCACTTGGACTATCTAGGTTAACTAGCGGGTACTTGACTATCTAGATTAACTAGCGGGACCTTGGACAATCTAGGTTTACTAGCGGGCACTTGGACTGTCTAGGTTACCTAGCAGGCACTTGGCCTATCTAAGTTAACGAACGGGCACTTGGACTATGTAGGTTAACTAGCGGACACTTCGAATATCTAGGTTAGCTAACGGGCAATTGGACTATCTAGGTTACCTAGCGGGTACTTGGACTATGTAGGTTCCCTAGCGGGCACTTGGACTATTTAGGTTACCTAGCAGGCAATTTGACTATCTAGGTTAACTAACGGGCACTTGGACAATGTAGGTTGCCTAGCGATCACTTGGACTATGTAGGTTCCCTAGCGAGCACTTGGACTATGTAGGTTCCCTATCGGGTACTTGGACTGTCTAGGTTAACTAGGGGGCAATTGGATATTCGAGGCTACCTAGTGGGTGCTTGGACTATGTAGTTTACCTAGGAGGCACTTGGAATATGTAGGTTACCTAGCGGGCACTTGGACTATGTACGTTCACTAGCGGGCACTTGGGCTATCTACGTTACCTAGAGGGCACTTGGACTATGTAGGTTAACGAACGGGCACTTGGACTATGTAGTTAACCTAATGGTCACTTGGACTGTCTAGGTTACCTAGCGGGAACTTGGACTATGTAGGTTAACTAGCGGGCACTTGGACTATCAAGGTTAACTAGTGGGCCCTTGCTCTATGTAGGTTAACTAGCAGGCCTTTGGACTATGTAAGTTAACTATAGGGCACTTTGATGATCCTGGTTAACTAGCGGGAACCTGGACTATCTAGGTTAACCAGCGGGCACTTGGACTATGTAGGTTAACTAGCGCGCACTTGGACGATCTAGGTTAAGTAGCTCGTACTTGGACTATGTAGGTTAACTAGCGGGCCCTTGGACTATGTAGATTCCCTAGCGGGCACTTGGACTCTCTTTGTTCCCTACGGACACTTGAAGTATGTAGGTTCCCTAGCAGGTCTTGGACTATGTAGGTTCCAGAGCGGGCACTTGGACTATGTAAGTTAACTACCGGGCACTTTGACAATGTAGGTTAACTAGCAGGCCCTTGGACTATCTAGGTTACCTAGTGGGCACTTGGACTATGTACGTTCCCTAGCGGGCACTTGCACTGTCTATGTTAACTAGTGGGCACTTGGACTATCTATGTTAACTACCGGGCACTTGGACTATGTAGGTTACCTAGCGGCACTTGGACTATGTAGTTTCCCTAGCGAGCATTTGGACTATTTAGGTTACCATGGGGAACTTGGACTATGTAGGTTACCTAGCGGACACTTGGACTATGTACGTCCCGTAGTGGGCACATGGTCTATCTAGGTTAACTAATGGGCACTTGGACTATGTAGGTTGCCTAGCGGGCACTTGGACTATGTAGGTTCCCTAGCGGGCACTTGGATTATGTAGGTTCCCTATCGGCAATTGGAATATGTAGGTTCCCTAGCGGGCACTTGGACTATTTAGGTTACCTAGCAGGCAATTTGACTATCTAGGTTAACTAACGGGCACTTGGACTATGTAGGTTGCCTAGCGAGCACTTGGACTATGTAGGTTCCCTAGCGAGCACTTGGACTATTTGGTTCCCTATCGGGTACTTGAACTCTCTAGGTTAACTAGAAGGCAATTGGACTGTCTAGGTTACCTAGTGGGTGCTTGGACTATGTAGTTTACCTAGGAGGCACTTGGAATATGTAGGTTAACTAGCGGGCACTTGGACTATCTAGGTTACCTAGCGGGCACTTGGACTATGTAGGTTACCTAGCGGCACTTGGACTATGTAGTTTCCCTAGCGAGCATTTGGTCTATTTAGGTTACCATCGGGAACTTGGACTATGTAGGTTACCTAGCGGGCACTTGGAATATGTACGTCCCCTAGTGGGCACTTGGTCTATCTAGGTTAACTAACGGGCACTTGGACTATGTAGGTTCCCTAGCGGGCACTTGGATTATGTAGGTTCCCTATCGGGCACTTGGATTATGTAGGTTCCCTATCGGGCACGTGGACTATCTAGATTAACTAGCGGGCCCTTGGACTATCTAGGTTAACTAGCGAGCACTTGGACTATCTAGGTTAACTAGCGGGTACTTGGACTATCTAGATTAACTAGCGGGACCTTGGACAATCTAGGTTTACTAGCGGGCACTTGGACTGTCTAGGTTACCTAGCAGGCACTTGGCCTATCTAAGTTAACGAACGGGCACTTGGACTATGTAGGTTAACTAGCGGACACTTCGAATATCTAGGTTAGCTAACGGGCAATTGGACTATCTAGGTTACCTAGCGGGTACTTGGACTATGTAGGTTCCCTAGCGGGCACTTGGACTATTTAGGTTACCTAGCAGGCAATTTGACTATCTAGGTTAACTAACGGGCACTTGGACAATGTAGGTTGCCTAGCGATCACTTGGACTATGTAGGTTCCCTAGCGAGCACTTGGACTATGTAGGTTCCCTATCGGGTACTTGGACTGTCTAGGTTAACTAGGGGGCAATTGGATTGTCGAGGCTACCTAGTGGGTGCTTGGACTATGTAGTTTACCTAGGAGGCACTTGGAATATGTAGGTTACCTAGCGGGCACTTGGACTATGTACGTTCCCTAGCGGGCACTTGGGCTATCTACGTTACCTAGAGGGCACTTGGACTATGTAGGTTAACGAACGGGCACTTGGACTATGTAGTTAACCTAATGGTCACTTGGACTGTCTAGGTTACCTAGCGGGAACTTGGACTATGTAGGTTAACTAGCGGGCACTTGGACTATCAAGGTTAACTAGTGGGCCCTTGCTCTATGTAGGTTAACTAGCAGGCCTTTGGACTATGTAAGTTAACTATAGGGCACTTTGATGATCCTGGTTAACTAGCGGGAACCTGGACTATCTAGGTTAACTAGAGGGCCCTTGGACTATGTAGATTCCCTAGCGGGCACTTGGACTCTGTATGTTCCCTACGGACACTTGAAGTATGTAGGTTCCCTAGCAGGCACTTGGACTATGTAGTTCCAGAGCGGGCACTTGGACTATGTAAGTTAACTACCGGGCACTTTGACAATGTAGGTTAACTAGCGGGCCCTTGGACTATCTAGGTTACCTAGCGGGCACTTTTACTATGTACGTTCCCTAGCGGGCACTTGCACTATCTATGTTAACTACCGGGCACTTGGACTATGTAGGTTACCTAGCGGCACTTGGACTATGTAGTTTCCCTAGCGAGCATTTGGACTATTTAGGTTACCATGGGGAACTTGGACTATGTAGGTTACCTAGCGGACACTTGGACTATGTACGTCCCGTAGTGGGCACATGGTCTATCTAGGTTAACTAACGGGCACTTGGACTATGTAGGTTGCCTAGCGGGCACTTGGACTATGTAGGTTCCCTAGCGGGCACTTGGATTATGTAGGTTCCCTATCGGCAATTGGAATATGTAGGTTCCCTAGCGGGCACTTGGACTATTTAGGTTACCTAGCAGGCAATTTGACTATCTAGGTTAACTAACGGGCACTTGGACTATGTAGGTTGCCTAGCGAGCACTTGGACTATGTAGGTTCCCTAGCGAGCACTTGGACTATGTAGGTTCCCAATCGGGTACTTGAACTGTCTAGGTTAACTAGAAGGCAATTGGACTGTCTAGGTTACCTAGTGGGTGCTTGGACTATGTAGTTTACCTAGGAGGCACTTGGAATATGTAGGTTAACTAGCGGGCACTTGGACTATGTAGGTTACCTAGCGGCACTTGGACTATGTAGTTTCCCTAGCGAGCATTTGGTCTATTTAGGTTACCATCGGGAACTTGGACTATGTAGGTTACCTAGCGGGCACTTGGACTATGTACGTCCCCTAGTGGGCACTTGGTCTATCTAGGTTAACTAACGGGCACTTGGACTATGTAGGTTCCCTAGCGGGCACTTGGATTATGTAGGTTCCCTATCGGGCACTTGGATTATGTAGGTTCCCTATCGGGCACTTGGACTATCTAGATTAACTAGCGGGCCCTTGGACTATCTAGGTTAACTAGCGAGCACTTGGACTATCTAGGTTAACTAGCGGGCACTTGGACTATCTAGATTAACTAGCGGGAGCTTAGACTATCTAGGTTTACTAGTGGACACTTGGACTGTCTAGGTTACCTAGCAGGCACTTGGCCTATCTACGTTAACGAATGGGCACTTGGACTATGTAGGTTAACTAGCGGACACTTCGAATATCTAGGTTAGCTAACGGGCAATTGGACTCTCTAGGTTACCTAGTGGGCACTTGGACTATGTAGGTTCCCTAGCGGGCACTTGGACTATTTAGGTTACCTAGCAGGCAAGTTGACTATCTAGGTTAACTAACGGGCACTTGGTCTATGTAGGTTCCCTATCGGGTACTTGGACTGTCTAGGTTAACTATGGGGCAATTGGACTGTCTAGGTTACCTATTGGGTGCTTGGACTATGTAGTTTACCTAGGAGGCACTTGGACTATGTAGGTTAACTAGCGGGCACTTCGACTATCTAGGTTACCTAGCGGGCACTTGGACTATGTACGTTCCCTAGCTGGCACTTGAGCTATCTACGTTACCTAGCGGGCACTTGGACTATGTAGGTTAACGAACGGGCACTTGGACTATGTAGTTAACCTAATGGTCACTTGTACTGTCTAGGTTACCTAGCGGGAACTTGGACTATGTAGGTTAACTAGCGGGCACTTGGACTATCAAGGTTAACTAGTGGGCCCTTGCTCTATGTAGGTTAACTAGCAGTCCTTTGGACTATGTAAGTTAACTATAGGGCACTTTGATGATCCCGGTTAACTAGCGGGCACCTGGACTATCTAGGTTAACTAGCAGGCACTTGGACTATCTAGGTTAACTAGCGGGCACTTGGACTATGTAGGTTAACTAGCACGCACTTGGACGATCTAGGTTAAGTAGCGCGAACATGGACTATGTAGGTTAACTAGCGGGCCCTTGGACTACGTAGATTATCTAGCGGCACTTGGACTATCTACGTTAACTAGCGGGCCCTTGGACTATGTAGATTTCCTAGCGGGCACTTGGACTCTGTATGTTCCCTACGGACACTTGAACTATGTAGGTTCCCTAGCAGACACTTGGACTATGTAGGTTCCAGAGCGGGCACTTGGACTATGTAAGTTAACTACCGGGCACTTGGACTATGTAGGTTAACTAGCGGGACCTTGGACTATCTACGTTACCTAGCGGGCACTTGGACTATGTACGTTCCCTAGCGGGCACTTGGACTATCTATGTTAACTAGTGGGCACTTGGACTATCTATGTTAACTACCGGGCACTTGGACTATGTAGGTAACCTAGCGGCACTTGGACTATGTAGTTTCCCTAGCGAGCATTTGGACTATTTAGGTTACCATTGGGAACTTGGACTATGTAGGTTACCTAGCGGGCACTTGGACTATGTACGTCCCCTAGTGGGCACTTGGTCTATCTAGGTTAACTAACGGGCACTTGGACTACGTATGTTGCCTAGGGGGCACTTGGACTATGTAGGTTCCCTAACGGGCACTTGGATTATGTAGGTTCCCAATCGGGCAATTGGATTATGTAGGTTCCCTATCGGGCACTTGGACTATGTAGTTTCCCTAGCGGGCACTTGGATTATTTAGGTTACATAGTGGGCACTTGGACTATGTATGTTACCTAGCGGGCACTTGGACTATGTAGATTCCCTCGAGGGCATTTGGATTATTTAGGGTACCTAGTGGGCACTTGGACTATTTATGTTACCTAGCGGGCCCTTGGACTATGTAGTTTACCAGCGGGCACTTGGACTATCTAGGTTAAGGAATGTGCACTTGGACTATGTAGGTAACCTAGCGGGCACTTGGACTGTCTAGGTTACCAACAGGCACTTGGCCTATCTAAGTTAACGAACGGGCACTTGGACTATGTAGGTTAACTAGCGGACACTTCGAATATCTAGGTTAGCTAACGGGCAATTGGACTATCTAAGTTACCTAGCGGGCACTTGGACTATGTAGGTTCCCTAGCGGGCACTTGGACTATTTAGGTTACCTAGCAGTCAATTTGACTATCTAGGTTAACTAACGGGCACTTGGACTATGTAGGTTGCCTAGCGAGCACTTGGACTATGTAAGTTCCCTAGCGAGCACTTGGACTATGTAGGTTCCCTATCGGGTACTTGGACTGTCTAGGTTAACTAGGGGGCAATTGGACTGTCTAGGTTACCTAGTGGGTGCTTGGACTATGTAGTTTACCTAGGAGGCACTTGGAATATGTAGGTTACCTAGCGGGCACTTGGACTATGTACGTTCCCTAGCGGGCACTTGGGCTATCTACGTTACCTAGAGGGCACTTGGACTATGTAGGTTAACAAACGGGCACTTGGACTATGTAGTTAACCTAATGGTCACTTGGACTGTCTAGGTTACCTAGCGGGAACTTGGACTATGTAGGTTAACTAGCGGGCACTTGGACTATCAAGGTTAACTAGTGGGCCCTTGCTCTATGTAGGTTAACTAGCAGGCCTTTGGACTATGTAAGTTAACTATAGGGCACTTTGATGATCCTGGTTAACTAGCGGGAACCTGGACTATCAAGGTTAACTAGCGGGCACTAGGACTATCTAGGTTAACTAGCGGGCACTTGGACTATGTAGGTTAACTAGCGCGCACTTGGACGATCTAGGTTAAGTAGCGCGTACTTGGACTATGTAGGTTAACTAGCGGGCCCTTGGACTATGTAGATTCCCTAGCGGGCACTTGGACTCTGTATGTTCCCTACGGACACTTGAAGTATGTAGATTCCCTAGCAGGCACTTGGACTATGTAGGTTCCAGAGCGGGCACTTGGACTATGTAAGTTAACTACCGGGCACTTTGACAATGTAGGTTAACTAGCGGGCCCTTGGACTATCTAGGTTACCTAGCGGGCACTTGGACTATGTAGGTTCCAGAGCGGGCACTTGGACTATGTAAGTTAACTACCGGGCACTTTGACAATGTAGGTTAACTAGCGGGCCCTTGGACTATCTAGGTTACCTAGCGGGCACTTGGACTATGTACGTTCCCTAGCGGGCACTTGCACTGTCTATGTTAACTAGTGGGCACTTGGACTATCTATGTTAACTACCAGGCACTTGGACTATGTAGGTTACCTAGCGGCACTTGGACTATGTAGTTTCTCTAGCGAGCATTTGGACTATTTAGGTTACCATTGGGAACTTGGACTATGTAGGTTACCTAGCGGACACTTGGACTATGTACGTCCCGTAGTGGGCACATGGTCTATCTAGGTTAACTAACGGGCACTTGGACTATGTAGGTTGCCTAGCGGGCACTTGGACTATGTAGGTTCCCTAGCGGGCACTTGGATTATGTAGGTTCCCTATCGGGCAATTGGAATATGTAGGTTCCCTAGCGGGCACTTGGACTATTTAGGTTACCTAGCAGGCAATTTGACTATCTAGGTTAACTAACGGGCACTTGGACTATGTAGGTTCCCTAGCGAGCACTTGGACTATGTAGGTTCCCTAGCGAGCACTTGGACTATGTAGGTTCCCTATCGGGTACTTGGACTGTCTAGGTTAACTAGGGGGCAATTGGACTGTCTAGGTTACCTAGTGGGTGCTTGGACTATGTAGTTTACCTAGGAGGCACTTGGAATATGTAGGTTAACTAGCGAGCACTTGGACTATCTAGGTTACCTAGCGGGCACTTGGACTATGTAGGTTACATAGCGGCACTTGGACTATGTAGTTTCCCTAGCGAGCATTTGGTCTATTTAGGTTACCATCGGGAACTTGGACTATGTAGGTTACCTAGCGGGCACTTGGACTATTTACGTCCCCTAGTGGGCACTTGGTCTATCTAGGTTAACTAACGGGCACTTGGACTATGTAGGTTCCCTAGCGGGCACTTGGATTATGTAGGTTCCCTATCGGGCACTTGGATTATGTAGGTTCCCTATCGGGCACGTGGACTATCTAGATTAACTAGCGGGCCCTTGGACTATCTAGGTTAACTAGCGAGCACTTGGACTATCTAGGTTAACTAGCGGGTACTTGGACTATCTAGATTAACTAGCGGGACCTTGGACAATCTAGGTTTACTAGCGGGCACTTGGACTGTCTAGGTTACCTAGCAGGCACTTGGCCTATCTAAGTTAACGAACGGGCACTTGGACTATGTAGGTTAACTAGCGGACACTTCGAATATCTAGGTTAGCTAACGGGCAATTGGACTATCTAGGTTACCTAGCGGGTACTTGGACTATGTAGGTTCCCTAGCGGGCACTTGGACTATTTAGGTTACCTAGCAGGCAATTTGACTATCTAGGTTAACTAACGGGCACTTGGACAATGTAGGTTGCCTAGCGATCACTTGGACTATGTAGGTTCCCTAGCGAGCACTTGGACTATGTAGGTTCCCTATCGGGTACTTGGACTGTCTAGGTTAACTAGGGGGCAATTGGATTGTCGAGGCTACCTAGTGGGTGCTTGGACTATGTAGTTTACCTAGGAGGCACTTGGAATATGTAGGTTACCTAGCGGGCACTTGGACTATGTACGTTCCCTAGCGGGCACTTGGGCTATCTACGTTACCTAGAGGGCACTTGGACTATGTAGGTTAACGAACGGGCACTTGGACTATGTAGTTAACCTAATGGTCACTTGGACTGTCTAGGTTACCTAGCGGGAACTTGGACTATGTAGGTTAACTAGCGGGCACTTGGACTATCAAGGTTAACTAGTGGGCCCTTGCTCTATGTAGGTTAACTAGCAGGCCTTTGGACTATGTAAGTTAACTATAGGGCACTTTGATGATCCTGGTTAACTAGCGGGAACCTGGACTATCTAGGTTAACTAGAGGGCCCTTGGACTATGTAGATTCCCTAGCGGGCACTTGGACTCTGTATGTTCCCTACGGACACTTGAAGTATGTAGGTTCCCTAGCAGGCACTTGGACTATGTAGTTCCAGAGCGGGCACTTGGACTATGTAAGTTAACTACCGGGCACTTTGACAATGTAGGTTAACTAGCGGGCCCTTGGACTATCTAGGTTACCTAGCGGGCACTTTTACTATGTACGTTCCCTAGCGGGCACTTGCACTATCTATGTTAACTACCGGGCACTTGGACTATGTAGGTTACCTAGCGGCACTTGGACTATGTAGTTTCCCTAGCGAGCATTTGGACTATTTAGGTTACCATGGGGAACTTGGACTATGTAGGTTACCTAGCGGACACTTGGACTATGTACGTCCCGTAGTGGGCACATGGTCTATCTAGGTTAACTAACGGGCACTTGGACTATGTAGGTTGCCTAGCGGGCACTTGGACTATGTAGGTTCCCTAGCGGGCACTTGGATTATGTAGGTTCCCTATCGGCAATTGGAATATGTAGGTTCCCTAGCGGGCACTTGGACTATTTAGGTTACCTAGCAGGCAATTTGACTATCTAGGTTAACTAACGGGCACTTGGACTATGTAGGTTCCCTAGCGAGCACTTGGACTATGTAGGTTCCCAATCGGGTACTTGAACTGTCTAGGTTAACTAGAAGGCAATTGGACTGTCTAGGTTACCTAGTGGGTGCTTGGACTATGTAGTTTACCTAGGAGGCACTTGGAATATGTAGGTTAACTAGCGGGCACTTGGACTATGTAGGTTACCTAGCGGCACTTGGACTATGTAGTTTCCCTAGCGAGCATTTGGTCTATTTAGGTTACCATCGGGAACTTGGACTATGTAGGTTACCTAGCGGGCACTTGGACTATGTACGTCCCCTAGTGGGCACTTGGTCTATCTAGGTTAACTAACGGGCACTTGGACTATGTAGGTTCCCTAGCGGGCACTTGGATTATGTAGGTTCCCTATCGGGCACTTGGATTATGTAGGTTCCCTATCGGGCACTTGGACTATCTAGATTAACTAGCGGGCCCTTGGACTATCTAGGTTAACTAGCGAGCACTTGGACTATCTAGGTTAACTAGCGGGCACTTGGACTATCTAGATTAACTAGCGGGAGCTTAGACTATCTAGGTTTACTAGTGGACACTTGGACTGTCTAGGTTACCTAGCAGGCACTTGGCCTATCTACGTTAACGAATGGGCACTTGGACTATGTAGGTTAACTAGCGGACACTTCGAATATCTAGGTTAGCTAACGGGCAATTGGACTCTCTAGGTTACCTAGTGGGCACTTGGACTATGTAGGTTCCCTAGCGGGCACTTGGACTATTTAGGTTACCTAGCAGGCAAGTTGACTATCTAGGTTAACTAACGGGCACTTGGTCTATGTAGGTTCCCTATCGGGTACTTGGACTGTCTAGGTTAACTATGGGGCAATTGGACTGTCTAGGTTACCTATTGGGTGCTTGGACTATGTAGTTTACCTAGGAGGCACTTGGACTATGTAGGTTAACTAGCGGGCACTTCGACTATCTAGGTTACCTAGCGGGCACTTGGACTATGTACGTTCCCTAGCTGGCACTTGAGCTATCTACGTTACCTAGCGGGCACTTGGACTATGTAGGTTAACGAACGGGCACTTGGACTATGTAGTTAACCTAATGGTCACTTGTACTGTCTAGGTTACCTAGCGGGAACTTGGACTATGTAGGTTAACTAGCGGGCACTTGGACTATCAAGGTTAACTAGTGGGCCCTTGCTCTATGTAGGTTAACTAGCAGTCCTTTGGACTATGTAAGTTAACTATAGGGCACTTTGATGATCCCGGTTAACTAGCGGGCACCTGGACTATCTAGGTTAACTAGCAGGCACTTGGACTATCTAGGTTAACTAGCGGGCACTTGGACTATGTAGGTTAACTAGCACGCACTTGGACGATCTAGGTTAAGTAGCGCGAACATGGACTATGTAGGTTAACTAGCGGGCCCTTGGACTACGTAGATTATCTAGCGGCACTTGGACTATCTACGTTAACTAGCGGGCCCTTGGACTATGTAGATTTCCTAGCGGGCACTTGGACTCTGTATGTTCCCTACGGACACTTGAACTATGTAGGTTCCCTAGCAGACACTTGGACTATGTAGGTTCCAGAGCGGGCACTTGGACTATGTAAGTTAACTACCGGGCACTTGGACTATGTAGGTTAACTAGCGGGACCTTGGACTATCTACGTTACCTAGCGGGCACTTGGACTATGTACGTTCCCTAGCGGGCACTTGGACTATCTATGTTAACTAGTGGGCACTTGGACTATCTATGTTAACTACCGGGCACTTGGACTATGTAGGTAACCTAGCGGCACTTGGACTATGTAGTTTCCCTAGCGAGCATTTGGACTATTTAGGTTACCATTGGGAACTTGGACTATGTAGGTTACCTAGCGGGCACTTGGACTATGTACGTCCCCTAGTGGGCACTTGGTCTATCTAGGTTAACTAACGGGCACTTGGACTACGTATGTTGCCTAGGGGGCACTTGGACTATGTAGGTTCCCTAACGGGCACTTGGATTATGTAGGTTCCCAATCGGGCAATTGGATTATGTAGGTTCCCTATCGGGCACTTGGACTATGTAGTTTCCCTAGCGGGCACTTGGATTATTTAGGTTACATAGTGGGCACTTGGACTATGTATGTTACCTAGCGGGCACTTGGACTATGTAGATTCCCTCGAGGGCATTTGGATTATTTAGGGTACCTAGTGGGCACTTGGACTATTTATGTTACCTAGCGGGCCCTTGGACTATGTAGTTTACCAGCGGGCACTTGGACTATCTAGGTTAAGGAATGTGCACTTGGACTATGTAGGTAACCTAGCGGGCACTTGGACTGTCTAGGTTACCAACAGGCACTTGGCCTATCTAAGTTAACGAACGGGCACTTGGACTATGTAGGTTAACTAGCGGACACTTCGAATATCTAGGTTAGCTAACGGGCAATTGGACTATCTAAGTTACCTAGCGGGCACTTGGACTATGTAGGTTCCCTAGCGGGCACTTGGACTATTTAGGTTACCTAGCAGTCAATTTGACTATATAGGTTAACTAACGGGCACTTGGACTATGTAGGTTGCCTAGCGAGCACTTGGACTATGTAAGTTCCCTAGCGAGCACTTGGACTATGTAGGTTCCCTATCGGGTACTTGGACTGTCTAGGTTAACTAGGGGGCAATTGGACTGTCTAGGTTACCTAGTGGGTGCTTGGACTATGTAGTTTACCTAGGAGGCACTTGGAATATGTAGGTTACCTAGCGGGCACTTGGACTATGTACGTTCCCTAGCGGGCACTTGGGCTATCTACGTTACCTAGAGGGCACTTGGACTATGTAGGTTAACAAACGGGCACTTGGACTATGTAGTTAACCTAATGGTCACTTGGACTGTCTAGGTTACCTAGCGGGAACTTGGACTATGTAGGTTAACTAGCGGGCACTTGGACTATCAAGGTTAACTAGTGGGCCCTTGCTCTATGTAGGTTAACTAGCAGGCCTTTGGACTATGTAAGTTAACTATAGGGCACTTTGATGATCCTGGTTAACTAGCGGGAACCTGGACTATCAAGGTTAACTAGCGGGCACTAGGACTATCTAGGTTAACTAGCGGGCACTTGGACTATGTAGGTTAACTAGCGCGCACTTGGACGATCTAGGTTAAGTAGCGCGTACTTGGACTATGTAGGTTAACTAGCGGGCCCTTGGACTATGTAGATTCCCTAGCGGGCACTTGGACTCTGTATGTTCCCTACGGACACTTGAAGTATGTAGATTCCCTAGCAGGCACTTGGACTATGTAGGTTCCAGAGCGGGCACTTGGACTATGTAAGTTAACTACCGGGCACTTTGACAATGTAGGTTAACTAGCGGGCCCTTGGACTATCTAGGTTACCTAGCGGGCACTTGGACTATGTAGGTTCCAGAGCGGGCACTTGGACTATGTAAGTTAACTACCGGGCACTTTGACAATGTAGGTTAACTAGCGGGCCCTTGGACTATCTAGGTTACCTAGCGGGCACTTGGACTATGTACGTTCCCTAGCGGGCACTTGCACTGTCTATGTTAACTAGTGGGCACTTGGACTATCTATGTTAACTACCGGGCACTTGGACTATGTAGGTTACCTAGCGGCACTTGGACTATGTAGTTTCTCTAGCGAGCATTTGGACTATTTAGGTTACCATTGGGAACTTGGACTATGTAGGTTACCTAGCGGACACTTGGACTATGTACGTCCCGTAGTGGGCACATGGTCTATCTAGGTTAACTAACGGGCACTTGGACTATGTAGGTTGCCTAGCGGGCACTTGGACTATGTAGGTTCCCTAGCGGGCACTTGGATTATGTAGGTTCCCTATCGGGCAATTGGAATATGTAGGTTCCCTAGCGGGCACTTGGACTATTTAGGTTACCTAGCAGGCAATTTGACTATCTAGGTTAACTAACGGGCACTTGGACTATGTAGGTTCCCTAGCGAGCACTTGGACTATGTAGGTTCCCTAGCGAGCACTTGGACTATGTAGGTTCCCTATCGGGTACTTGGACTGTCTAGGTTAACTAGGGGGCAATTGGACTGTCTAGGTTACCTAGTGGGTGCTTGGACTATGTAGTTTACCTAGGAGGCACTTGGAATATGTAGGTTAACTAGCGAGCACTTGGACTATCTAGGTTACCTAGCGGGCACTTGGACTATGTAGGTTACATAGCGGCACTTGGACTATGTAGTTTCCCTAGCGAGCATTTGGTCTATTTAGGTTACCATCGGGAACTTGGACTATGTAGGTTACCTAGCGGGCACTTGGACTATTTACGTCCCCTAGTGGGCACTTGGTCTATCTAGGTTAACTAACGGGCACTTGGACTATGTAGGTTCCCTAGCGGGCACTTGGATTATGTAGGTTCCCTAGCGGGCACTTGGATTATGTAGGTTCCCTATCGGGAACTTGGACTATCTAGATTAACTAGCGGGCCCTTGGACTATCTAGGTTAACTAGCGAGCACTTGGACTATCTAGGTTAACTAGCGGGCACTTGGATTATCTATATTAACTAGCGGGACCTTGGACTATCTAGGTTTACTAGCGAGCACTTGGACTGTCTAGGTTACCTAGCAGGCACTTGGCCTATCTAAGTTAACGAACGGGCACTTGGACTATGTAGGTTAACTAGCGGACACTTCGAATATCTAGGTTAGGTAACGGGCAATTGGACTATCTAGGTTACCTAGCGGGCACTTGGACTATGTAGGCTCCCTAGTGGGCACTTGGACTATTTAGGTTACCTAGCAGGCAATTTGACTATCTAGGTTAACTAACGGGCACTTGGACTATGTAGGTTGCCTAGCGAGCACTTGGACTATGTAGGTTCCCTAGCGAGCACTTGGACTATGTAGGTTCCCTATCGGGTACTTGGACTGTCTAGGTTAACTAGGGGGCAATTGGACTGTCTAGGTTACCTAGTGGGTGCTTGGACTATGTAGTTTACCTAGGAGGCACTTGGAATATGTAGGTTACCTAGCGGGCACTTGGACTATGTACGTTCACTAGCGGGCACTTGGGCTATCTACGTTACCTAGAGGGCACTTGGACTATGTAGGTTAACGAACGGGCACTTGGACTATGTAGTTAACCTAATGGTCACTTGGACTGTCTAGTTTAACTAGCGGGAACTTGGACTATGTAGGTTAACTAGCGGGCACTTGGACTATCAAGGTTAACTAGTGGGCCCTTGCTCTATGTAGGTTAACTAGCAGGCCTTTGGACTATGTAAGTTAACTATAGGGCACTTTGATGATCCTGGTTAACTAGCGGGAACCTGGACTATCTAGGTTAACCAGCGGGCACTTGGACTATGTAGGTTAACTAGCGCGCACTTGGACGATCTAGATTAAGTAGCGCGTACTTGGACTATGTAGGTTAACTAGCGGGCCCTTGGACTATGTAGATTCCCTAGCGGGCACTTGGACTCTCTTTGTTCCCTACGGACACTTGAAGTATGTAGGTTCCCTAGCAGTCACTTGGACTATGTAGGTTCCAGAGCGGGCACTTGGACTATGTAAGTTAACTACCGGGCACTTTGACAATGTAGGTTAACTAGCAGGCCCTTGGACTATCTAGGTTACTTAGCGGGCACTTGGACTATGTACGTTCCCTAGCGGGCACTTGCACTGTCTATGTTAACTAGTGGGCATTTGGACTATCTATGTTAACTACCGGGCACTTGGACTATGTAGGTTACCTAGCGGCACTTGGACTATGTAGTTTCCCTAGCGAGCATTTGGACTATTTAGGTTACCATGGGGAACTTGGACTATGTAGGTTACCTAGCGGACACTTGGACTATGTACGTCCCGTAGTGGGCACATGGTCTATCTAGGTTAACTAATGGGCACTTGGACTATGTAGGTTGCCTAGCGGGCACTTGGACTATGTAGGTTCCCTAGCGGGCACTTGGATTATGTAGGTTCCCTATCGGCAATTGGAATATGTAGGTTCCCTAGCGGGCACTTGGACTATTTAGGTTACCTAGCAGGCAATTTGACTATCTAGGTTAACTAACGGGCACTTGGACTATGTAGGTTGCCTAGCGAGCACTTGGACTATGTAGGTTCCCTAGCGAGCACTTGGACTATGTAGGTTCCCTATCGGGTACTTGAACTGTCTAGGTTAACTAGAAGGCAATTGGACTGTCTAGGTTACCTAGTGGGTGCTTGGACTATGTAGTTTACCTAGGAGGCACTTGGAATATGTAGGTTAACTAGCGGGCACTTGGACTATCTAGGTTACCTAGCGGGCACTTGGACTATGTAGGTTACCTAGCGGCACTTGGACTATGTACGTCCCCTAGTGGGCACTTGGTCTATCTAGGTTAACTAACGGGCACTTGGACTATGTAGGTTCCCTAGCGGGCACTTGGATTATGTAGGTTCCCTATAAGGCACTTGGATTATGTAGGTTCCCTATCGGGCACGTGGACTATCTAGATTAACTAGCGGGCCCTTGGACTATCTAGGTTAACTAGCGAGCACTTGGACTATCTAGGTTAACTAGCGGGTACTTGAACTATCTAGATTAACTAGCGGGACCTTGGACTATCTAGGTTTACTAGCGGGCACTTGGACTGTCTAGGTTACCTAGCAGGCACTTGGCCTATCTAAGTTAACGAACGGGCACTTGGACTATGTAGGTTAACTAGCGGACACTTCGAATATCTAGGTTAGCTAACGGGCAATTGGACTATCTAGGTTACCTAGCGGGCACTTGGACTATGTAGGTTCCCTAGCGGGCACTTGGACTATTTAGGTTACCTAGCAGGCAATTTGACTATCTAGGTTAACTAACAGGCACTTGGACAATGTAGGTTGCCTAGCGAGCACTTGGACTATGTAGGTTAACTAGCGCGCACTTGGACGATCTAGGTTAAGTAGCGCGTACTTGGACTATGTAGGTTAACTAGCGGGCCCTTGGACTATGTAGATTCCCTAGCGGGCACTTGGACTCTCTTTGTTCCCTACGGACACTTGAAGTATGTAGGTTCCCTAGCAGTCACTTGGACTATGTAGGTTCCAGAGCGGGCACTTGGACTATGTAAGTTAACTACCGGGCACTTTGACAATGTAGGTTAACTAGCAGGCCCTTGGACTATCTAGGTTACTTAGCGGGCACTTGGACTATGTACGTTCCCTAGCGGGCACTTGCACTGTCTATGTTAACTAGTGGGCATTTGGACTATCTATGTTAACTACCGGGCACTTGGACTATGTAGGTTACCTAGCGGCACTTGGACTATGTAGTTTCCCTAGCGAGCATTTGGACTATTTAGGTTACCATGGGGAACTTGGACTATGTAGGTTACCTAGCGGACACTTGGACTATGTACGTCCCGTAGTGGGCACATGGTCTATCTAGGTTAACTAATGGGCACTTGGACTATGTAGGTTGCCTAGCGGGCACTTGGACTATGTAGGTTCCCTATCGGGTACTTGGACTGTCTAGGTTAACTAGGGGGCAATTGGACTGTCTAGGTTACCTAGTGGGTGCTTGGACTATGTAGTTTACCTAGGAGGCACTTGGAATATGTAGGTTACCTAGCGGGCACTTGGACTATGTACGTTCCCTAGCGGGCACTTGGGCTATCTACGTTACCTAGAGGGCACTTGGACTATGTAGGTTAACAAACGGGCACTTGGACTATGTAGTTAACCTAATGGTCACTTGGACTGTCTAGGTTACCTAGCGGGAACTTGGACTATGTAGGTTAACTAGCGGGCACTTGGACTATCAAGGTTAACTAGTGGGCCCTTGCTCTATGTAGGTTAACTAGCAGGCCTTTGGACTATGTAAGTTAACTATAGGGCACTTTGATGATCCTGGTTAACTAGCGGGAACCTGGACTATCAAGGTTAACTAGCAGGCACTAGGACTATCTAGGTTAACTAGCGGGCACTTGGACTATGTAGGTTAACTAGCGCGCACTTGGACGATCTAGGTTAAGTAGCGCGTACTTGGACTATGTAGGTTAACTAGCGGGCCCTTGGACTATGTAGATTCCCTAGCGGGCACTTGGACTCTGTATGTTCCCTACGGACACTTGAAGTATGTAGATTCCCTAGCAGGCACTTGGACTATGTAGGTTCCAGAGCGGGCACTTGGACTATGTAAGTTAACTACCGGGCACTTTGACAATGTAGGTTAACTAGCGGGCCCTTGGACTATCTAGGTTACCTAGCGGGCACTTGGACTATGTAGGTTCCAGAGCGGGCACTTGGACTATGTAAGTTAACTACCGGGCACTTTGACAATGTAGGTTAACTAGCGGGCCCTTGGACTATCTAGGTTACCTAGCGGGCACTTGGACTATGTACGTTCCCTAGCGGGCACTTGCACTGTCTATGTTAACTAGTGGGCACTTGGACTATCTATGTTAACTACCAGGCACTTGGACTATGTAGGTTACCTAGCGGCACTTGGACTATGTAGTTTCTCTAGCGAGCATTTGGACTATTTAGGTTACCATTGGGAACTTGGACTATGTAGGTTACCTAGCGGACACTTGGACTATGTACGTCCCGTAGTGGGCACATGGTCTATCTAGGTTAACTAACGGGCACTTGGACTATGTAGGTTGCCTAGCGGGCACTTGGACTATGTAGGTTCCCTAGCGGGCACTTGGATTATGTAGGTTCCCTATCGGGCAATTGGAATATGTAGGTTCCCTAGCGGGCACTTGGACTATTTAGGTTACCTAGCAGGCAATTTGACTATCTAGGTTAAATAACGGGCACTTGGACTATGTAGGTTCCCTAGCGAGCACTTGGACTATGTAGGTTCCCTAGCGAGCACTTGGACTATGTAGGTTCCCTATCGGGTACTTGGACTGTCTAGGTTAACTAGGGGGCAATTGGACTGTCTAGGTTACCTAGTGGGTGCTTGGACTATGTAGTTTACCTAGGAGGCACTTGGAATATGTAGGTTAACTAGCGAGCACTTGGACTATCTAGGTTACCTAGCGGGCACTTGGACTATGTAGGTTACATAGCGGCACTTGGACTATGTAGTTTCCCTAGCGAGCATTTGGTCTATTTAGGTTACCATCGGGAACTTGGACTATGTAGGTTACCTAGCGGGCACTTGGACTATTTACGTCCCCTAGTGGGCACTTGGTCTATCTAGGTTAACTAACGGGCACTTGGACTATGTAGGTTCCCTAGCGGGCACTTGGATTATGTAGGTTCCCTAGCGGGCACTTGGATTATGTAGGTTCCCTATCGGGAACTTGGACTATCTAGATTAACTAGCGGGCCCTTGGACTATCTAGGTTAACTAGCGAGCACTTGGACTATCTAGGTTAACTAGCGGGCACTTGGATTATCTATATTAACTAGCGGGACCTTGGACTATCTAGGTTTACTAGCGGGCACTTGGACTGTCTAGGTTACCTAGCAGGCACTTGGCCTATCTAAGTTAACGAACGGGCACTTGGACTATGTAGGTTAACTAGCGGACACTTCGAATATCTAGGTTAGGTAACGGGCAATTGGACTATCTAGGTTACCTAGCGGGCACTTGGACTATGTAGGCTCCCTAGCGGGCACTTGGACTATTTAGGTTACCTAGCAGGCAATTTGACTATCTAGGTTAACTAACGGGCACTTGGACTATGTAGGTTGCCTAGCGAGCACTTGGACTATGTAGGTTCCCTAGCGAGCACTTGGACTATGTAGGTTCCCTATCGGGTACTTGGACTGTCTAGGTTAACTAGGGGGCAATTGGACTGTCTAGGTTACCTAGTGGGTGCTTGGACTATGTAGTTTACCTAGGAGGCACTTGGAATATGTAGGTTACCTAGCGGGCACTTGGACTATGTACGTTCACTAGCGGGCACTTGGGCTATCTACGTTACCTAGAGGGCACTTGGACTATGTAGGTTAACGAACGGGCACTTGGACTATGTAGTTAACCTAATGGTCACTTGGACTGTCTAGTTTACCTAGCGGGAACTTGGACTATGTAGGTTAACTAGCGGGCACTTGGACTATCAAGGTTAACTAGTGGGCCCTTGCTCTATGTAGGTTAACTAGCAGGCCTTTGGACTATGTAAGTTAACTATAGGGCACTTTGATGATCCTGGTTAACTAGCGGGAACCTGGACTATCTAGGTTAACCAGCGGGCACTTGGACTATGTAGGTTAACTAGCGCGCACTTGGACGATCTAGATTAAGTAGCGCGTACTTGGACTATGTAGGTTAACTAGCGGGCCCTTGGACTATGTAGATTCCCTAGCGGGCACTTGGACTCTCTTTGTTCCCTACGGACACTTGAAGTATGTAGGTTCCCTAGCAGTCACTTGGACTATGTAGGTTCCAGAGCGGGCACTTGGACTATGTAAGTTAACTACCGGGCACTTTGACAATGTAGGTTAACTAGCAGGCCCTTGGACTATCTAGGTTACTTAGCGGGCACTTGGACTATGTACGTTCCCTAGCGGGCACTTGCACTGTCTATGTTAACTAGTGGGCATTTGGACTATCTATGTTAACTACCGGGCACTTGGACTATGTAGGTTACCTAGCGGCACTTGGACTATGTAGTTTCCCTAGCGAGCATTTGGACTATTTAGGTTACCATGGGGAACTTGGACTATGTAGGTTACCTAGCGGACCCTTGGACTATGTACGTCCCGTAGTGGGCACATGGTCTATCTAGGTTAACTAATGGGCACTTGGACTATGTAGGTTGCCTAGCGGGCACTTGGACTATGTAGGTTCCCTAGCGGGCACTTGGATTATGTAGGTTCCCTATCGGCAATTGGAATATGTAGGTTCCCTAGCGGGCACTTGGACTATTTAGGTTACCTAGCAGGCAATTTGACTATCTAGGTTAACTAACGGGCACTTGGACTATGTAGGTTGCCTAGCGAGCACTTGGACTATGTAGGTTCCCTAGCGAGCACTTGGACTATGTAGGTTCCCTATCGGGTACTTGAACTGTCTAGGTTAACTAGAAGGCAATTGGACTGTCTAGGTTACCTAGTGGGTGCTTGGACTATGTAGTTTACCTAGGAGGCACTTGGAATATGTAGGTTAACTAGCGGGCACTTGGACTATCTAGGTTACCTAGCGGGCACTTGGACTATGTAGGTTACCTAGCGGCACTTGGACTATGTACGTCCCCTAGTGGGCACTTGGTCTATCTAGGTTAACTAACGGGCACTTGGACTATGTAGGTTCCCTAGCGGGCACTTGGATTATGTAGGTTCCCTATAAGGCACTTGGATTATGTAGGTTCCCTATCGGGCACGTGGACTATCTAGATTAACTAGCGGGCCCTTGGACTATCTAGGTTAACTAGCGAGCACTTGGACTATCTAGGTTAACTAGCGGGTACTTGGACTATCTAGATTAACTAGCGGGACCTTGGACTATCTAGGTTTACTAGCGGGCACTTGGACTGTCTAGGTTACCTAGCAGGCACTTGGCCTATCTAAGTTAACGAACGGGCACTTGGACTATGTAGGTTAACTAGCGGACACTTCGAATATCTAGGTTAGCTAACGGGCAATTGGACTATCTAGGTTACCTAGCGGGCACTTGGACTATGTAGGTTCCCTAGCGGGCACTTGGACTATTTAGGTTACCTAGCAGGCAATTTGACTATCTAGGTTAACTAACGGGCACTTGGACAATGTAGGTTGCCTAGCGAGCACTTGGACTATGTAGGTTCCCTAGCGAGCACTTGGACTATGTAGGTTCCCTATCGGTACTTGGACTGTCTAGGTTAACTAGGGGGCAATTGGACTGTCGAGGTTACCTAGTGGGTGCTTGGACTATGTAGTTTACCTAGGAGGCACTTGGAATATGTAGGTTACCTAGCGGGCACTTGGACTATGTACGTTCCCTAGCGGGCACTTGGGCTATCTACGTTACCTAGAGGGCACTTGGACTATGTAGGTTAACGAACGGGCACTTGGACTATGTAGTTAACCTAATGGTCACTTGGACTGTCTAGGTTACCTAGCGGGAACTTGGACTATGTAGGTTAACTAGCGGGCACTTGGACTATCAAGGTTAACTAGTGGGCCCTTGCTCTATGTAGGTTAACTAGCAGGCCTTTGGACTATGTAAGTTAACTATAGGGCACTTTGATGATCCTGGTTAACTAGCGGGAACCTGGACTATCTAGGTTAACTAGCGGGCCCTTGGACTATGTAGATTCCCTAGCGGGCACTTGGACTCTGTATGTTCCCTACGGACACTTGAAGTATGTAGGTTCCCTAGCAGGCACTTGGACTATGTAGGTTCCAGAGCGGGCACTTGGACTATGTAAGTTAACTATCGGGCACTTTGACAATGTAGGTTAACTAGCGGGCCCTTGGACTATCTAGGTTACCTAGCGGGCACTTTTACTTTGTACGTTCCCTAGCGGGCACTTGCACTATCTATGTTAACTACCGGGCACTTGGACTATGTAGGTTACCTAGCGGCACTTGGACTATGTAGTTTCCCTAGCGAGCATTTGGACTATTTAGGTTACCATGGGGAACTTGGACTATGTAGGTTACCTAGCGGACACTTGGACTATGTACGTCCCGTAGTAGGCACATGGTCTATCTAGGTTAACTAACGGGCACTTGGACTATGTAGGTTGCCTAGCGGGCACTTGGACTATGTAGGTTCCCTAGCGGGCACTTGGATTATGTAGGTTCCCTATCAGCAATTGGAATATGTAGGTTCCCTAGCGGGCACTTGGACTATTTAGGTTACCTAGCAGGCAATTTGACTATCTAGGTTAACTAACGGGCAGTTGGACTATGTAGGTTGCCTAGCGAGCACTTGGACTATGTAGGTTCCCTAGCGAGCACTTGGACTATGTAGGTTCCCTATCGGGTACTTGAACTGTCTAGGTTAACTAGAAGGCAATTGGACTGTCTAGGTTACCTAGTGGGTGCTTGGACTATGTAGTTTACCTAGGAGGCACTTGGAATATGTAGGTTAACTAGCGGGCACTTGGACTATGTAGGTTACCTAGCGGCACTTGGACTATGTAGTTTCCCTAGCGAGCATTTGGTCTATTTAGGTTACCATCGGGAACTTGGACTATGTAGGTTACCTAGCGGGCACTTGGACTATGTACGTCCCCTAGTGGGCACTTGGTCTATCTAGGTTAACTAACGGGCACTTGGACTATGTAGGTTCCCTAGCGGGCACTTGGATTATGTAGGTTCCCTATCGGGCACTTGGATTATGTAGGTTCCCTATCGGGCACTTGGACTATCTAGATTAACTAGGGGGCCCTTGGACTATCTAGGTTAACTAGCGAGCACTTGGACTATCTAGGTTAACAGGCGGGCACTTGGACTATCTAGATTAACTAGCGGGAGCTTGGACTATCTAGGTTTACTAGTGGGCACTTGGACTGTCTAGGTTACCTAGCAGGCACTTGGCCTATCTAGGTTAACTAACGGGCACTTGGACTATGTAGGTTCCCTAGCGGGCACTTGGATTATGTAGGTTCCCTATCGGGCACTTGGATTATGTAGGTTCCCTATCGGGCACTTGGACTATCTAGATTAACTAGGGGGCCCTTGGACTATCTAGGTTAACTAGCGAGCACTTGGACTATCTAGGTTAACTAGCGGGCACTTGGACTATCTAGATTAACTAGCGGGAGCTTGGACTATCTAGGTTTACTAGTGGGCACTTGGACTGTCTAGGTTACCTAGCAGGCACTTGGCCTATCTACGTTAACGAACGGGCACTTGGACTATGTAGGTTAACTAGCGGACACTTCGACTATCTAGGTTAGCTAACGGGCAATTGGACTATCTAGGTTACCTAGTGGGCACTTGGACTATGTAGGTTCCCTAGCGGGCACTTGGACTATTTAGGTTACCTAGCAGGCAATTTGACTATCTAGGTTAACTAACGGGCACTTGGACTATGTAGGTTGCCTAGCGAGCTCTTGGTCTATGTAGGTTCCCTATCGGGTACTTGGACTGTCTAGGTTAACTATGGGGCAATTGGACTGTCTAGGTTACCTATTGGGTGCTTGGACTATGTAGTTTACCTAGGAGGTACTTGGACTATGTAGGTTAACTAGCGGGCACTTCGACTATCTAGGTTACCTAGCGGGCACTTGGACTATGTACGTTCCCTAGCTGGCACTTGGGCTATCTACGTTACCTAGCGGGCACTTGGACTATGTAGGTTAACGAACGGGCACTTGGACTATGTAGTTAACCTAATGGTCACTTGTACTGTCTAGGTTACCTAGCGGGAACTTGGACTATGTAGGTTAACTAGCGGGCACTTGGACTATCAAGGTTAACTAGTGGGCCCTTGCTCTATGTAGGTTAACTAGCAGGCCTTTGGACTATGTAAGTTAACTATAGGGCACTTTGATGATCCCGGTTAACTAGCGGGCACCTGGACTATCTAGGTTAACTAGCAGGCACTTGGACTATCTAGGTTAACTAGCGGGCACTTGGACTATGTAGGTTAACTAGCACGCACTTGGACGATCTAGGTTAAGTAGCGCGTACATGGACTATGTAGGTTAACTAGCGGGCCCTTGGACTACGTAGATTATCTAGCGGCACTTGGACTATCTACGTTAACTAGCGGGCCCTTGGACTATGTAGATTTCCTAGCGGGCACTTGGACTCTGTATGTTCCCTACGGACACTTGAACTATGTAGGTTCCCTAGCAGACACTTGGACTATGTAGGTTCCAGAGCGGGCACTTGGACTATGTAAGTTAACTACCGGGCACTTGGACTATGTAGGTTAACTAGCGGGCCCTTGGACTATCTAGGTTACCTAGCGGGCACTTGGACTATGTATGTTCCCTAGCGGGCACTTGGACTATCTATGTTAACTAGTGGGCACTTGGACTATCTATGTTAACTACCGGGCACTTGGACTATGTAGGTAACCTAGCGGCACTTGGACTATGTAGTTTCCCTAGCGAGCATTTGGACTATTTAGGTTACCATTGGGAACTTGGACTATGTAGGTTACCTAGCGGGCACTTGGACTATGTACGTCCCCTAGTGGGCACTTGGTCTATCTAGGTTAACTAACGGGCACTTGGACTACGTATGTTGCCTAGGGGGCACTTGGACTATGTAGGTTCCCTAGCGGGTACTTGGATTATGTAGGTTCCCAATCGGGCAATTGGATTATGTAGGTTCCCTATCGGGCACTTGGACTATGTAGGTTAAATAGCTGGCACTTGGACTGTCTAGGTAACCTAACGGGCGCTTGGACTATCTAGATTAACTAGCGGGCCCTTGGACTATCTAGGTTAACTAGCGAGCACTTGTACTATCTAGGTTAACTAATGGGCACTTGGACTATCCAGATTAACTAGCGGGCCCTTGGACTATCTAGGTTTACTAGCGGGCACTTGGACTATCTAGGTTAACTAGCAGGCACTTGGACTATGTAGTTTCCCTAGCGGGCACTTGGATTATTTAGGTTACATAGTGGGCACTTGGACTATGTATGTTACCTAGCGGGCACTTGGACTATGTAGATTCCCTCGAGGGCATTTGGATTATTTAGGGTACCTAGTGGGCACTTGGACTATTTATATTACCTAGCGGGCCCTTGGACTATGTAGTTTACCAGCGGGCACTTGGACTATCTAGGTTAAGGAATGTGCACTTGGACTATGTAGGTAACCTAGCGGGCACTTGGACTGTCTAGGTTACCTAGCAGGCACTTGGCTTATCTAAGTTAACGAACGGGCACTTGGACTATGTAGGTTAACTAGCGGACACTTCGAATATCTAGGTTAGCTAACGGGCAATTGGACTATCTAAGTTACCTAGCGGGCACTAGAACTATGAAGGTTCCCTAGCGGGCACTTGGACTATTTAGGTTACCTAGCAGGCAATTTGACTATCTAGGTTAACTAACGGGCACTTGGACTATGTAGGTTGCCTAGCGAGCACTTGGACTATGTAGGTTCCCTAGCGAGCACTTGGACTATGTAGGTTCCCTATCGGGTACTTGGACTGTCTAGGTTAACTAGGGGGCAATTGGACTGTCTAGGTTACCTAGTGGGTGCTTGGACTATGTAGTTTACCTAGGAGGCACTTGGAATATGTAGGTTACCTAGCGGGCACTTGGACTATGTACGTTCCCTAGCGGGCACTTGGGCTATCTACGTTACCTAGAGGGCACTTGGACTATGTAGGTTAACGAACGGGCACTTGGACTATGTAGTTAACCTAATGGTCACTTGGACTGTCTAGGTTACCTAGCGGGAACTTGGACTATGTAGGTTAACTAGCGGGCACTTGGACTATCAAGGTTAACTAGTGGGCCCTTGCTCTATGTAGGTTAACTAGCAGGCCTTTGGACTATGTAAGTTAACTATAGGGCACTTTGATGATCCTGGTTAACTAGCGGGAACCTGGACTATCTAGGTTAACTAGCGGGCACTAGGACTATCTAGGTTAACTAGCGGGCACTTGGACTATGTAGGTTAACTAGCGCGCACTTGGACGATCTAGGTTAAGTAGCGCGTACTTGGACTATGTAGGTTAACTAGCGGGCCTTTGGACTATGTAGATTCCCTAGTGGGCACTTGGACTCTGTATGTTCCCTACGGACACTTGAAGTATGTAGGTTCCCTAGCAGGCACTTGGACTATGTAGGTTCCAGAGCGGGCACTTGGACTATGTAAGTTAACTACCGGGCACTTTGACAATGTAGGTTAACTAGCGGGCCCTTGGACTATCTAGGTTACCTAGCGGGCACTTGGACTATGTACGTTCCCTAGCGGGCACTTGCACTGTCTATGTTAACTAGTGGGCACTTGGACTATCTATGTTAACTACCGGGCACTTGGACTATGTAGGGTACCTAGCGGCACTTGGACTATGTAGTTTCCCTAGCGAGCATTTGGACTATTTAGGTTACCATGGGGAACTAGGACTATGTAGGTTACCTAGCAGACACTTGGACTATGTACGTCCCGTAGTGGGCACTTGGTCTATCTAGGTTAACTAACGGGCACTTGGACTATGTAGGTTGCCTAGCGGGCACTTGGACTATGTAGGTTCCCTAGCGGGCACTTGGATTATGTAGGTTCCCTATCGGGCAATTGGAATATGTAGGTTCCCTAGCGGGCACTTGGACTATTTAGGTTACCTAGCAGGCAATTTGACTATCTAGGTTAACTAACGGGCACTTGGACTATGTAGGTTGCCTAGCGAGCACTTGGACTATGTAGGTTCCCTAGCGAGCACTTGGAGTATGTAGGTTCCCTATCGGGTACTTGGACTGTCTAGGTTAACTAGGGGGCAATTGGACTGTCTAGGTTACCTAGTGGGTGCTTGGAATATGTAGTTTACCTAGGAGGCACTTGGAATATGTAGGTTAACTAGCGGGCACTTGGACTATCTAGGTTACCTAGCGGGCACTTGGACTATGTAGGTTACCTAGCGGCACTTGGACTATGTAGTTTCCCTAGCGAGCATTTGGTCTATTTAGGTTACCATCGGGAACTTGGACTATGTAGGTTACCTAGCGGGCACTTGGACTATGTACGTCCCCTAGTGGGCACTTGGTCTATCTAGGTTAACTAACGGGCACTTGGACTATGTAGGTTCCCTAGCGGGCACTTGGATTATGTAGGTTCCCTATCGCGCACTTGGATTATGTAGGTTCCCTATAGGGCACTTGGACTATCTAGATTAACTAGCGGGCCCTTGGACTATCTAGGTTAACTAGCGAGCACTTGGACTATCTAGGTTAACTAGCGGGCACTTGGACTATCTAGATTAACTAGCGGGAACTTGGACTATCTAGGTTTACTAGCGGGCACTTGGACTGTCTAGGTTACCTAGCAGGCACTTGGCCTATCTAAGTTAACGAACGGGCACTTGGACTATGTAGGTTAACTAGCGGACACTTCGAATATCTAGGTTAGCTAACGGGCAATTGGACTATCTAGGTTACCTAGCGGGCACTTGGACTATGTAGGTTCCCTAGCGGGCACTTGGACTATTTAGGTTACCTAGCAGGCAATTTGACTATCTAGGTTAACTAACGGGCACATGGACTATGTAGGTTCCCTAGCGAGCACTTGGACTATGTAGGTTCCCTATCGGGTACTTGGACTGTCTAGGTTAACTAGGGGGCAATT
Organism: Tenrec ecaudatus; assembly: GCF_050624435.1. Lineage (NCBI taxonomy): Eukaryota > Metazoa > Chordata > Mammalia > Afrosoricida > Tenrecidae > Tenrec > Tenrec ecaudatus. The sequence goes on from NW_027459260.1 coordinate 28,016, forward strand.
GGACTGTCGAGGTTACCTAGTGGGTGCTTGGACTATGTAGTTTACCTAGGAGGCACTTGGAATATGTAGGTTACCTAGCGGGCACTTGGACTATGTACGTTCCCTAGCGGGCACTTGGGCTATCTACGTTACCTAGAGGGCACTTGGACTATGTAGGTTAACGAACGGGCACTTGGACTATGTAGTTAACCTAATGGTCACTTGGACTGTCTAGGTTACCTAGCGGGAACTTGGACTATGTAGGTTAACTAGCGGGCATTTGGACTATCAAGGTTAACTAGTGGGCCCTTGCTCTATGTAGGTTAACTAGCAGGCCTGTGGACTATGTAAGTTAACTATAGGGCACTTTGATGATCCTGGTTAACTAGCGGGAACCTGGACTATCTAGGTTACCAGCGGGCACTTTGACTATCTAGGTTAAGGAACGGGCACTTGGAATATGTAGGTTACCTAGCGGGAACTTGGACTACGTAGGTTAACTAGAAGGCACTTGGACTATCAAGCTTACCTATCGGGCCCTTGGACTAAGTAGGTTACCAGCGAGCACTTGGACTATTTAGGTTAACGAACGGGCACTTGGACTATGTAGGTTAACTAGCGGACACTTCGACTATCTAGGTTACCTAGCGGGCACTTGGACTATGTAGGTTCCCAGCGGGCAGTTGGACTATGTAGGTTCCCTATCGGGTACTTGGACTGTCTAGGTTAACTAGAGGGCACTTGGACTATGTACGTTTCCTTTCGGGCACTTGGGCTATCTACGTTACCTAGCGGGCACATGGACTATGTAGGTTAACGAACAGGCACTTGGACTATGTAGGTAACCTAATGGTCACTTGGACTGTCTAGGTTACCTAGCGGGGACTTCGACTATGTAGGTTAACTAGCGGGCACTTGGACTATGTAGGATCCATATCGGACATTTGTACTACTTAGGTTAACTAGCGGACACTTTGACTATCTAGGTTAACTAGCGGGCACTTGGACTATCTAGGTCAACTAGCGGGCACTTGGACTATCTAGGTTAACTAACGGGAACTAGGACTATCTAGGTTAACTAGTGGGCACTTGGACTATCTAGGTTACCTAGCAGGCACTTGGATTATGAAGGATCCCTAGCGGGCACTTGGACTATCTAGGTTACCTAGCAGGCACATGGATTATGAAGGATCCCTAGTGGGCACTTGGACAATCTAGGTTAACTAGCGGGCACTTGGACTATCTAGGTTAATTAACGGGAACTAGGACTATCTAGGTTAACTAGTGGGCACTTGGACTATCTAGGTTACCTAGCAGGCACTTGGATTATGAAGGATCCCTAGCGGGCACTTGGACTATCTAGGTTACCTAGCGGGCACGTGGACTATGTAGGTTAACCAGCGGACACTTGCACGATCTAGGTTAACTAGCGGGCCCTTGCACTATGTAGGTTAACTAGCGGGCCCATGGATTATGTAAGTTTACTAGCAGGCACTTTTACTATCTAGGTTAACTAGCGGGCACTTGGACTATGTAGTTTCCCTAGCAGGCATTTGGACTATTAATGTTACCAAGCGGGAACTTGGACTATGTAGGTTACCTAGCGGGCACTTGGACTATCTAGTTTAACTAGCAGACACTTTGACTATCTAGGTTAACTAACGGGCACTTGGACTATGTAGGTTCACTAGCGGGCACTTGGATTATGTAGGTTCCCTATCAGGCACTTGGATTATGTAGGTTCCCTATCCGGCACTTGGACTATGTAGGGTAACTAGCAGGCACTTGGACTGTCTAGGTTAATAAACGGGCTCTTGGACTATGTAGGTTAACTAGCGGACACTTCGACTATCTAGGTTAGCTAACGGGCAATTGGACTATCTAGGTTACCTAGCGGGCACTTGGACTATGTAGGTTCCCAGCGGGCAGTTGGACTATGTAGGTTCCCTATCGGGTACTTGGACTGTCTAGGTTAACTAGAGGGCACTTGGACTATGTATGTTTCCTTTCGGGCACTTGGGCTATCTACGTTACCTAGCGGGCACATGGACTATGTAGGTTAACGAACAGGCACTTGGACTATGTAGGTAACCTAATGGTCACTTGGACTGTCTAGGTTACCTAGCGGGGACTTCGACTATGTAGGTTAACTAGCGGGCACTGGGACTATGTAGGATCCCTATCGGACATTTGTACTACTTAAGTTAACTAGCGGACACTTTGACTATCTAGGTTAACTAGCGGGCACTTGGACTATCTAGGTCAACTAGCGGGCCTTTGGACTATCTAGGTTAACTAACGGGAACTAGGACTATCTAGGTTAACTAGTGGGCACTTGGACTATCTAGGTTACCTAGCAGGCACTTGGATTATGAAGGATCCCTAGCGGGCACATGGACTATCTAGGTTACCTAGCAGGCACATGGATTATGAAGGATCCCTAGTGGGCACGTGGACAATCTAGGTTAACTAGCGGGCACTTGGACTATCTAGGTTAACTAACGGGAACTAGGACTATCTAGGTTAACTAGTGGGCACTTGGACTATCTAGGTTACCTAGCAGGCACTTGGATTATGAAGGATCCCTAGCGGGCACTTGGACTATCTAGGTTACCTAGCGGGCACGTGGACTATGTAGGTTAACTAGCGGACACTTGCACGATCTAGGTTAACTAGCGGGCCCTTGCACTATGTAGATTAACTAGCGGGCCCATGGATTATGTAGGTTTACTAGCTGGCACTTGGACTATCTAGGTTAACTAGCGGGCACTTGGACTATGTAGTTTCCCTAGCAGGCATTTGGACTATTAAGGTTACCAAGCGGGAACTTGGACTATGTAGGTTACCTAGCGGGCACTTGGACTATCTAGTTTAACTAGCAGACACTTTGACTCTCTAGGTTAACTAACGGGCACTTGGACTATGTAGGTTCACTAGCGGGCACTTGGATTATGTAGGTTCCCTATCAGGCACTTGGATTATGTAGGTTCCCTATCCCGCACTTGGACTATGTAGGGTAACTAGCGGGCACTTGGACTGTCTAGGTAACCTAGCGGGCACTTGGACCATCTAGGTTAACGAACGGGCACTTGGACTATGTAGGTAAGCTAGCGGGCACTTGGACTGTCTAGATTACCTAGAGGGCACTTTGACTATCTAGGTTAACGAATGGGCACTTGGACTATGTAGGTTACCTAGCGGGCACTTGGACTATGTAGGATCCCTATCAGACATTTGTACTACTTAGGTTATCTAGCGGGCAATTTGACTATGTAGGTTAAATAGCGGGCACTTGGGCTATCTAGGTTTCCTAGCAGGCACTTGGACTATGTACATAACCTAGCGCGCACTTGGACTATCTAGGGTACCTAGCGGGCACTTGGACTATGTACGTCCCCTAGTGGGCAATTGGACTATCTAGGTTAACTAACGGACACTAGGACTATCTAGGTTAACTAGCGAGCACTTGGACTATCTAGGTTATCTAGCGGGCACTTGGACTTCTAGGTTAATGAACGGGCACTTGGACTATCTAGGTTAGGTAACGGGCACTTTGAGTATCTAGGTTACCTATCGGGAACTTGGACAATATAAGTTACCTAACGGGCACTTTGACTATCTAGGTTACATAGTGGGCACTTGGACTACGTAGGTTAACTAGCAAGCACTTGGACTCTAAGTTACATAGTGGGCACTTGGACTATCTAGGTTACCTAGCGGGCCCTTGGACTATGTAGATTACCTAGCGGGCACTTGGACTATCTAGGTTAATGAACGGGCACTTGTAATATGTAGGTAACCTAGCGGGCACTTGAACAGTCTAGGTTACCTAGGGGGCACTTGTACTATCTAGGTTAACGAACGGGCACTTGGACTATGTAGGTTACCTAGCGGGTACTTCGACTATGTAGGATTCCTATCGGACATTTGGACTACTTAGGTTACCTAGCGGGCATTTGGACTATCTAGGTTAACTAGCGGACACTTGGACTATCTAGGTCAACTAGCGGGCCCTTGTACTATGTAGGTTAACTAGCGAGCACTTGGAGTATCTAGGTTAACTAGCGGACCTTGGACTACTTAGGTTAACTAGCGGGCCCTTGGACTATGTTGGTTAACTAGCGGGCACTCGGATGATCTAGGTTAACTAGAGGGCACTTGGACGATTTAGGTTAACTAGCGTGCCTTGGACTATCTAAGTTAACTAGCGGGCACTTGGATGGTCAATGTTAACTAGCGGGCACTTCGACTATCTAGGTTATATAATGGGCACTTGGACTAAGTACGTCCCCTAGTGGGCACTTGGACACTCTAGGTTAACTAACGGGCACTAGGACTATCTAGGTTAACTAGCGGGCACTTGGACTATCTAGGTTAACTAACGGGAACTAGGACTATCTAGGTTAACTAGTGGGCACTTGGACTATCTAGGTTACCTAGCAGGCACTTGGATTATGAAGGATCCCTAGCGGGCACTTGGACTATCTAGGTTACCTAGCAGGCACATGGATTATGAAGGATCCCTAGTGGGCATTTGGACAATCTAGGTTAACTAGCGGGCACGTGGACTATCTAGTTTAACTAACGGGAACTAGGACTATCTAGGTTAACTAGTGGGCACTTGGACTATCTAGGTTACCTAGCAGGCACTTGGATTATGAAGGATCCCTAGCGGGCACTTGGACTATCTAGGTTAGATAATGGGCACTTGGACTAAGTACGTCCCCTAGTGGGCACTTGGACACTCTAGGTTAACTAACGGGCACTAGGACTATCTAGGTTAACTAGCGGGCACTTGGACTATCTAGGTTAACTAACGGGAACTAGGACTATCTAGGTTAACTAGTGGGCACTTGGACTATCTAGGTTACCTAGCAGGCACTTGGATTATGAAGGATCCCTAGCGGGCACTTGGACTATCTAGGTTACCTAGCAGGCACATGGATTATGAAGGATCCCTAGTGGGCACTTGGACAATCTAGGTTAACTAGCGGGCACTTGGACTATCTATGTTAACTAACGGGAACTAGGACTATCTAGGTTAACTAGTGGGCACTTGGACTATCTAGGTTACCTAGCAGGCACTTGGATTATGAAGGATCCCTGGGGGCACTTGGACTATCTAGGTTACCTAGCGGGCACGTGGACTATGTAGGTTAACTAGCGGACACTTGCACGATCTAGGTTAACTAGCGGGCCCTTGCACTATGTAGGTTAACTAGCGGGCCCATGGATTATGTAGGTTTACTAGCAGGCACTTTTACTATCTAGGTTAACTAGCGGGCACTTGGACTATGTAGTTTCCCTAGCAGGCATTTGGACTATTAAGGTTACCAAGCGGGGACTTGGACTATGTAGGTTACCTAGCGGGCACTTGGACTATCTAGTTTATCTAGCAGGCACTTTGACTATCTAGGTTAACTAACGGGCACTTGGACTATGTAGGTTGCCTAGCGGGCACTTGGACTATGTAGGTTCCCTAGCGGGCACTTGGATTATGTAGGTTCCCTATCAGGCACTTGGATTAATAGGTTCCCTATCGGGCACTTGGACTATGTAGGTTAACTAGCGGGCCGTTGGACTGTCTAGGTAACCTAGCAGGCACTTGGACTATGTGGGTAAGCTAGCGGGCACTTGGACTGTCTAGGTTACCTAGAGGGCACTTTGACTATCTAGGTTAACGAAAGGGCACTTGGACTATGTAGGTTCACTAGCGGGCACTTGGATTATGTAGGTTCCCTATTAGGCACTTGGACTATGTAGGGGAACTAGCGGGCACTTGGACTGTCTAGGTAACCTAGCGGGCATTTGGACCATCTAGGTTAACGAACGGGCACTTGGACTATGTAGGTAAGCTAGCGGGCGCTTGGACTGTCTAGGTTACCTAGAGGGCACTTTGAATATCTAGGTTAACGAATGGGCACTTGGACTATGTAGGTTACCTAGCGAGCACTTGGACAATGTAGGATACCTATCAGACATTTGTACTACTTAGGTTATCTAGCGGGCAATTTGACTATGTAGGTTAAATAGCGGGCACTTGGACTATCTAGGTTTCCTAGCAGGCACTTGGACTATGTACATAACCTAGGGCGCACTTGGACTATCTAGGGTACCTAGTGGGCACTTGGACTATGTACGTCCCCTAGTGGGCAATTGGACTATCTAGGTTAACTAACGGACACTAGGACTATCTAGGTTAACTAGCGAGCACTTGGACTATCTAGGTTACCTAGCGGGCACTTGGACTTCTATGTTAATGAACGGGCCCTTGGACTATCTAGGTTAGGTAACGGGCACTTTGAGTATCTAGGTTACCTATCGGGAACTTGGACAATATAAGTTACCTAACGGGCACTTTGACTATCTAGGTTACATAGTGGGCACTTGGACTACGTAGGTTAACTAGCAAGCACTTGGACTCTAGGTTACCTAGCGGGCACTTGGACTGTCTATGTTACCTAGCGGGCCCTTGGACTATGTAGATTTCCTAGCGGGCACTTGGACTATCTAGGTTAATGAACGGGCACTTGTAATATGTAGGTAACCTAGCGGGCACTTGGACAGTCTAGGTTACCTAGCGGGCACTTGTACTATCTAGGTTAACGAACGGGCACTTGGACTATGTAGGTTACCTAGCGGGCACTTGGACTATGTAGGATTCCTATCGGACATTTGGACTACTTAGGTTACCTAGCGGGCATTTGGACTATCTAGGTTAACTAGCGGACACTTGGACTATCTAGGTCAACTAGCGGGCCCTTGTACTATGTAGGTTAACTAGCGAGCACTTGGAGTATCTAGGTTAACTAGCGGACCTTGGACTACTTAGGTTAACTAGCGGGCCCTTGGACTATGTTGGTTAACTAGCGGGCACTCAGACGATCTAGGTTAACTAGAGGGCACTTGGACGATCTAGGTTAACTAGCGTGCACTTGGACTATCTAGGTTAACTAGCGGGCACTTGGATGGTCAATGTTAACTAGCGGGCACTTGGACTATCTAGGTTTGATAATGGGCACTTGGACTAAGTACGTCCCCTAGTGGGCACTTGGACACTCTAGGTTAACTAACGGGCACTAGGACTATCTAGGTTAACTAGCGGGCACTTGGACTATGTAAGTCAACTGGCGGTCCCTTGGACTAACTAGGTTAGCTAACTGGCACTTGGACTATGTAGGTTAACTAGCAGACACTTGCACGATCTATGTTAACTAGCGGGCTCTTGCACTATGTAGGTTAACTAGTGGGCCCATTGACTATGTTGGTTAACTAGCGGACACTTGGAAGATGTAGGTTAACTAGCGGGCACTTGGACTCTGTAGGTTCCCTAGCGGGCATTTGGACTATATAGATAACCTAGCGGGTACTTAAACTTTGTAGGTTAACTAGCGGGCCCTTGGATTATGTAGGTTAACTAGTGGGCCCTTGGACTACTTAGGTTAACTAGCAGGCCCTTGGACGATCTAGGTTAACTAGCGGGTACTTGGACAATGTAGGTTAACTAGCGGGCCCTTGGACTATGTAGATTAACAAGCGGCACTTGGACTATCTCCGTTAACAAGTGGGCCCTTGGACTATATAGATTCCCTAGCTGGCATTTGGACTACATAGTTAACCTAGCGGGTACTTAGATTTTGTAGGTTACCTAGCGGGCACTTGGACTATCTAGGTTACCTAGCTGGCACTTGAACTATCTACGATACCTAGTGGGTTCCTGGTAGTATGTAGGTTACCTAGCGGGCTGTTGGACTATCTAGGTTACCAAGCGGGCACTTGGACAATCTAGGTTAACTAACGGGCACTTGGATTATGTAGGTTCCCTAGCGGGCCTTTGGACTATCTAGGTTTACTAGCGGGCACTTGGACTATCTAGGTTACCTAGCAGGCACTTGGACTATGTAGTTTCCCTAGCGGGCATTTGGATTATTTAGGTTACCTTGTGGGCACTTGGACTATGTATGTTACCTAGCGGGCACTTGGACTATGTAGGTTAACTAGAAGGCACTTGGACTAGCAAGGTTACCTAGCGGGCCCTTGGACTATGTAGGTTACCAGCGGGCACTTGGACTATCTAGGTTAAGGAATGTGCACTTGGACTATATAGGTAACGTAGCGGGCACTTGGACTGTCTAGGTTACCTAGCAGGCACTTGGCCTATCTACGTTAACGAACAGGCACTTGGACTATGTAGGTTAACTAGCGGACACTTCGACTATCTAGGTTACCTAGCAGGCAATTTGACTATCTAGGTTACCTAGCGGGCACTTGGACTATGTAGGCTCCCTAGCGGGCACTTGTACTATCTAGGTTACCTAGCAGGCAATTTGACTATCTAGGTTAACTAGCGGGCACTTGGAATATCTAGGTCAGCTAACGGGCACTTGGACTAAGTACGTCCCCTAGTGGGCACTTGGACACTCTAGGTTAACTAACGGGCACTAGGACTATCTAGGTTAACTAGCGGGCACTTGGACTATCTAGGTTAACTAACGGACGCTTTGACTAACTAGGTTAGCTAACTGGCACTTGGACTATGTAGGTTAACTAGCAGACACTTGCACGATCTATGTTAACTAGCGGGCTCTTGCACTATGTAGGTTAACTAGTGGGCCCATTGGCTATGTTGGTTACCTAGCGGGCACTTGGACTATGTAGGATTCCTATCAGACATTTGGACTACTTAGGTTACCTAGCGGGCACTTGGACTATCTAGGTTAACTAGCGGACACTTGGACTATCTAGGTCAACTAGCGGGCCCTTGTACTATGTAGGTTAACTAGCGAGCACTTGGAGAATCTAGGTTAACTAGCGGACCTTGGACTACTTAGGTTAACTAGTGGGCCCTTGGACTATGTTGGTTAACTAGCGGGCACTTGGACGATCTAGGTTAACTAGAGGGCACTTGGAGTATCTAGGTTAACTAGCGTGCACTTGGACTATCTAGGTTAACTAGCGGGCATTTGGATGGTCAATATTAACTAGCGGGCACTTGGACTATCTTGGTTAGCTAACGGGCAATTGGACTAAGTACGTCCCCTAGTGGGCACTTAGACACTCTAGGTTAACTAACGGGCACTAGGACTGTCTAGGTTAACTAGCGAGCACTTGGACTATGTAGGATCCCTATCGGACATTTGTACTACTTAGGTTAACTAGCGGGCACTTTGAGTATCTAGGTTAACTAGCGGGAACTTGTACTATGTAGGTCAACTAGCTGGCCCTTGTACTATGTAGGTTAACTAGCGGGCACTTGGACTATCTAGGTTAACTAGTGGACCTTGGACTATGTAGATTTACTAGCGGGCACTTGGACTATGTATGTCCCCTAGTGGGCACTTGGACTATCTAGGTTAACTAACGGGAACTAGGACTATCTAGGTTAACTAGCGGGCACTTGGACTATCTAGGTTACCTAGCAGGCACTTGGATTATGAAGGATCCCTAGCGGGCACTTGGACTATCTAGGTTACCCAGCGGGCATGTGGACTATGTAGGTTAACTAGCGGACACTTGCACGATCTAGGTTAACTAGCGGGCCCTTGCACTATGTAGGTTAACTAGCGGGCCCATGGATTATGTAGGTTTACTAGCAGGCACTTGGATTATCTAGGTTAACTAGCGTGCACTTGGACTATGTATTTTCCCTAGCGGGCATTTGGACTATTAAGGTTGCCAAGCGGGAACTTGGACTATGTAGGTTACCTAGTGGGCACTTGGACTATCTAGGTTAACTAACGGGAACTAGGACTATCTAGGTTAACTAGCGGGCACTTGGACTATCTAGGTTACCTAGCAGGCACTTGGATTATGAAGGATCCCTAGCGGGCACTTGGACTATCTAGGTTACCCAGCGGGCATGTGGACTATGTAGGTTAACTAGCGGACACTTGCACGATCTAGGTTAACTAGCAGGCCCTTGCACTATGTAGGTTAACTAGCGGGCCCATGGATTATGTAGGTTTACTAGCAGGCACTTGGATTATCTAGGTTAACTAGCGTGCACTTGGACTATGTATTTTCCCTAGCGGGCATTTGGACTATTAAGGTTGCCAAGCGGGAACTTGGACTATGTAGGTTACCTAGCGGGCACTTGGACTATCTAGGTTAACTAGCAGGCAATTTGACTATCTAGGTTAACTAACGGGCACTTGGACTATGTGGTTGCCTAGAGGGCACTTGGACTATGTAGGTTCCCTAGCGGGCACTTGGATTATGTAGGTTCCCTATCAGGCACTTGGATTATGTAGGTTCCCTATCGGGCACTTGGACTATGTAGGTTAACTAGCGGGCACTTGGACTGTCTAGGTAACCTAGCGGGCACATGGACTATCTAGGTTAACGAACGGGCACCTAGACTATGTAGGTAAGCTAGCGGGCACTTGGACTGTCTAGGTTACCTAGCGGGCACTTTGACTATCTAGGTTAACGAATGGGCACTTGGATTTGTAGGTTACCTAGCGGTCACTTGGACTATGTAGGATCCCTATCAGACATTTGTACTACTTAGGTTAACTAGCGGCCAATTTGACTATGTAGGTTAACTAGCGGGCACTTGGACTATCAAGGTTTCCTAGCCGGCACTTGGACTATCTACGTCAACTAACGGGCACTTGGACTATGTAGTTTCCCTAGCGGGCATTTGGATTATTTAGGTTACCTAGTGGGCACTTTGACTATGTAGGTTACCTAGCGGGCACATGGACAATGTAGGTTAACTAGAAGGCTCTTGGACTATCAAGGTTACCTAGTGGGCCCTTGGACTATGTAGGTTACCAGCGGGCACTTGGACTATCTAGGTTAACGAACGTGCACTTGGACTATGTAGGTAACCTAGCGGGCACTTGGACTATTTAGGTTACCTAGCAGGCACTTTGACTATCTAGGTTAACTAACGGGCACTTGGACTATGTAAGTTGCCTAGCGAGCACTTGGACTATGTACGTCCCCTAGCGGACACTTGGACTATCTAGGTTAACTAGAGGGCCCTTGGACTATGTAGGTTAACTATCGGGCACTTGGATTATCTAGGTTAACTAGAGGACACGTGGACGATCTAGGTTAACTAGCGGGCACTTGGACTATCTAGGTTAACTAGCGGGCACTTGGACTATCTAGATTAACTAGCGGGCCCTTGGACTATGTAGATTAACTAGCGGGCACTTGGACTATGTACGTCCCCTAGTGGGCACTTGGACTATCTAGGTTAACTAACGGGAACTAGGACTATCTAGGTTAACTAGCGGGCACTTGGACTATCTAGGTTACCTAGCAGGCACTTGGATTATGAAGGATCCCTAGCGGGCACTTGGACTATCTAGGTTACCCAGCGGGCAGGTGGACTATGTAGGTTAACAAGCGGACACTTGCACGATTTAGGTTAACTAGCGGGCCCTTGCACTATGTAGGTTAACTAGCGGGCCCATGGATTATGTAGGTTTACTAGCAGGCACTTGGATTATCTAGGTTAACTAGTGTGCACTTGGACTATGTATTTTCCCTAGCGGGCATTTGGACTATTAAGGTTGCCAAGCGGGAACTTGGACTATGTAGGTTACCTAGCGTGCACTTGGACTATCTAGGTTAACTAGCAGGCAATTTGACTATCTAGGTTAACTAACGGGCACTTGGACTATGTAGGTTGCCTAGCGGGCACTTGGACTATGTAGGTTCCCTAGCGGGCACTTGGATTATGTAGGTTCCCTATCAGGCACTTGGATTATGTAGGTTCCCTATCGGGCACTTGGACTATGTAGGTTAACTAGCGGGCACTTGGACTGTCTAGGTAACCTAGCGGGCACATGGACTATCTAGGTTAACGAACGGGCACCAGGACCATGTAGGTAAGCTAGCGGGCACTTGGACTGTCTAGGTTACCTAGCGGGCACTTTGACTATCTAGGTTAACGAATGGGCACTTGGACTATGTAGGTTACCTAGCGGGCACTTGGACTATGTAGGATCCCTATCAGACATTTGTACTACTTAGGTTAACTAGCGGCCAATTTGACTATGTAGGTTAACTAGCGGGCACTTGGACTATCAAGGTTTCCTAGCCGGCACTTGGACTATCTACGTAAACTAACGGGCACTTGGACTATGTAGTTTCCCTAGCGGGCATTTGGATTATTTAGGTTACCTAGTGGGCACTTGGACTATGTAGGTTACCTAGCGGGCACTTGGACAATGTAGGTTAACTAGAAGGCTCTTGGATTATCAAGGTTACCTAGTGGGCCCTTGGACTATGTAGGTTACCAGCGGGCACTTGGACTATCTAGGTTAACGAACGTGCACTTGGACTATGTAGGTAACCTAGCGGGCACTTGGACTGTCTAGGTTACCTAGCGGGCACTTTGGCTATCTAGGTTAACGAATGGGCACTTGGACTATGTAGGTTACCTAGCGGGCACTTGGACTATGTAGGATCCCTATCAGACATTTGTACTACTTAGGTTAACTAGCGGCCAATTTGACTATGTAGGTTAACTAGCGGGCACTTGGACTATCAAGGTTTCCTAGCCGGCACTTGGACTATCTACGTCAACTAACGGGCACTTGGACTATGTAGTTTCCCTAGCGGTCATTTGGATTATTTAGGTTACCTAGTGGGCACTTGGACTATGTAGGTTACCTAGCGGGCACTTGGACAATGTAGGTTAATTAGAAGGCACTTGGACTATCAAGGTTACCTAGTGGGCCCTTGGACTATGTAGGTTACCAGCGGGCACTTGGACTATCTAGGTTAACGAACGTGCACTTGGACTATGTAGGTAACCTAGCGGGCACTTGGACTATTTATGTTACCTAGCAGGCACTTTGACTATCTAGGTTAACTAACGGGCACTTGGACTATGTAGGTTGCCTAGCGAGCACTTGGACTATGTACGTCCCCTAGCGGACACTTGGACTATCTAGGTTAACTAGAGGGTCCTTGGACTATGTAGGTTAACTATCGGGCACTTGGATTATCTAGGTTAACTAGCGGGCACTTGGACGATCTAGGTTAACTAGCGGGCTCTTGGACTATCCAGGTTAACTAGCGGGCACTTGGACTATCTAGATTAACTAGCGGGCCCTTGGACTATCTAGGTTTACTAGCGGGCACTTGGAATATCTAGGTTAACTAGCGGGCACTTGGACTATGTAGTTTCCCTAGCGGGCATTTGGATTATTTAGGTTACCTAGTGAGCACTTGGACTATGTAGGTTACCTAGCGGGCACTTGGACTATCTAGGTTAACTAGAAGGCACTTGGACTATCAAGGTTACCTAGCGGGCCCTTGAACTATGTAGGTTACCAGCGGGCACTTGGACTATCTAGGTTAACGAACGTGCACATGGACTATGTAGGTAACCGAGCGGGCACTTGGACTGTCTAGGTGTCCTAGAGGGCACTTGGCCTATCTAGGTTAACGAACGGGCACTTGGACTATGTAGGTTACCTAGCGGGCACTTGGACTATGTAGGATCCCTATCAGACATTTGTACTACTTAGGTTACCTAGAGGACACTTGGACTATCTAGGTTAACGAACGGGCACTTGGACTACGTAGGTTAACTAGCGGACACTTCGACTATCTTGGTTAGCTCACGGGCAATTGGACTATCTAGGTTACCTAGCGGGCACTTGGACTATGTAGGTCCCCTAGCGGGCACTTGGACTATTTAGGTTACCTAGCAGACACTTTGACTATCTAGGTTAACTAACGGGCACTTGGACTATGTAGGTTGCCTAGCGAGCACTTGGACTATGTAGGTTCCCAGCGGGCACTTGGACTATGTAGGTTCCCTATCGGGTACTTGGACTGTCTAGGTTAACTAGCGGGTAATTGGACTGTCTAGGTTACCTAGTGGGCACTTGGACTATGTAGTTTAGGTAGCAGGCACTTGGACTATGTAGGTTAACTAGCCGGCACTTGGACTATCTAAGTTACATAGCGGGCACTTGGACTATGTAGGTAACATAATGGTCACTTGGACTGTCTAGGTTACCTAGCGGGGACTTGAACTATGTAGGTTAACTAGCGGGCACTTGGGGTATGTAGGATCCCTATCGGACATTTGTACTACTTAGGTTAACTAGCGGGCACTTTGACTATCTAGGTTAACTAGCAGGAACTTGGACTATCTAGGTCAACTAGCGGGCCCTTGTACTATGTAGGTTAACTAGCTGGTACTTGGACTATCTAGGTTAACTAGTGGACCTTGAACTATGTAGGTTAACTAGCGGGCACTTGGACTATGTACGTCCCCTAGTGGGCACTTGGACTATCTAGGTTAACTAACGGGAACTAGGTCTATCTAGGTTAACTAGCGGGCACTTGGACTATCTAGGTTACCTAGCAGGCACTTGGATTATGAAGGATCCCTAGCGGGCACTTGGACTATCTAGGTTACCTAGCGGGCACGTGGACTATGTAGGTCAACTAGCCAGCCCTTGCACTATGTAGGTTAACTAGCGGGCCAATGGATTATGTAGGTTTACTAGCAGGCACTTGGACTATCTAGGTTAACTAGCGGGCACTTGGACTATCTAGGTTAACTAGCGGGCACTTGGACTATCTAGATTAACTAGCGGGCCCTTGGACTATCTAGGTTTACTAGCGGGCACTTGGACTATCTAGGTTAACTAGCTGGCACTTTGACTATCTAGGTTAACTAGTGGACCTTGGACTATGTAGGTTAACTAGCGGCCACTTGGACTATGTACGTCCCCTAGTGGGCACTTGGACTATCTAGGTTAACTAATGGGAACTAGGACTATCTAGGTTAACTAGCGGGCACTTGGACTATCTAGGTTACCTAGCAGGCACTTGGATTATGAAGGATCCCTAGCGGGCACTTGGACTACCTAGGTTACCTAGCGGGCACGTGGACTATGTAGGTTAATTAGCCAGCCCTTGCACTATGTAGGTTAACTAGCGGGCCCATGGATTATGTAGGTTTACTAGCAGGCACTTGGACTATCTAGGTTAACTAGCGGGCACTTGGACTATGTAGTTTCCCTAGCAGGCATTTGGACTATTAAGGTTACCAAGCGGGGACTTGGACTATGTAGGTTACCTAGCGGGCACTTGGACTATCTAGTTTATCTAGCAGGCACTTTGACTATCTAGGTTAACTAACGGGCACTTGGACTATGCAGGTTGCCTAGCGGGCACTTGGACTATGTAGGTTCCCTAGCGGGCACTTGTTTTATGTAGGTTCCCTATCAGGCACTTGGATTATGTAGGTTCCCTATCGGGCACTTGGACTATGTAGGTTAACTAGCGGGCCGTTGGACTGTCTAGGTAACCTAGCAGGCACTTGGACTATGTGGGTAAGCTAGCGGGCACTTGGACTGTCTACGTTACCTAGCGGGCACTTTGACTATCTAGGTTAACGAATGGGCACTTGGACTATGTAAGTTACCTAGCGGGCACTTGGACTATGTAGGATCCCTATCAGACATTTGTACTACTTAGGTTATCTAGCGGGCAATTTGACTATGTAGGTTAAAAAGCGGGCACTTGGGCTATCTAGGTTTCCTAGCAGGCACTTGGACTATGTACATACCCTAGCGCGCACTTGGACTATCTAGGTTACCTAGCGGGCACTTGGCCTATGTACGTCCCCTAGTGGGCAATTGGACTATCTAGGTTAACTAACGGCACTAGGACTATCTAGGTTAACTAGCGAGCACTTGGACTATCTAGGTTACCTAGCTGGCACTTGGACTTCTAGGTTAATGAACGGGCACTTGAACTATGTAGGTTGCTTAGCGGGCACTTGGACTATCTAGGTTAGGTAACGGGCACTTTGAGTATCTAGGTTACCTAGCGGGAACTTGGACAATATAAGTTACCTAGCGGGCACTTGGACTATCTACGTTACCTAACGGGCACTTTGACTCTCTAGGTTACATAGTGGGCACTTGGACTATGTAGGTTAACTAGCTAGCACTTGGACTCTAGGTTACCTAGCGGGCCCTTGGACTATGTAGATTTCCTAGCGGGCACTTGGACTATCTAGGTTAAGGAACGGGCACTTGGACTATGTAGGTTACCTAGCGGGCACTTGGACTATGTAGGATTCCTATCGGACATTTGGACTACTTAGGTTACCTAGCGGGCACTTGGACTATCTAGGTTATCTAGCGGATTCTTGGACTATCTAGGTCAACTAGCGGGCCCTTGTACTATGTAGGTTAACTAGCGAGCACTTGGAGTATCTAGGTTAACTTGCGGACCTTGGACTACTTAGGTTAACTAGCTGGCCCTTGGACTATGTTGGTTAACTAGCGGGCACTTGGACGATCTAGGTTGACTAGAGGGCACTTGGACTATCTAGGTTAACTAGCGTGCACTTGGACTATCTAGGGTAATTAGCGGGCACTTGGATGGTCAATGTTAACTAGCGGGCACTTGGACTATCTAGGTTAGCCTACGGGCACTTGGACTAAGTACGTCCCCTAGTGGGCACTTGGACACTCTAGGTTAACTAACGGGCACTAGGACTATCTAGGTTAACTAGCGGGCACTTGACTATGTAAGTCAACTAGCGGGCCCTTGGACTAACTAGGTTAGCTAACTGGCACTTGGACTATGTAGGTTAACTAGCAGACACTTGCACGATCTATGTTAACTAGCGGGCTCTTGCACTATGTAGGTTAACTAGTGGGCCCATTGACTATGTTGGTTAACTAGCGGGCACTTGGACGATGTAGGTTAACTAGCGGGCACTTGGACTCTGTAGGTTCCCTAGCGGGCATTTGGACTATATAGATAACCTAGCTGGTACTTAGACTTTGTAGGTTAACTAGCGGGCCCTTGGACAATGTAGGTTAACTAGTGGGCCCTTGGACTACTTAGGTTAACTAGCAGGCCCTTGGACGATCTAGGTTAACTAGCGGGTACTTGGACAATGTAGGTTAACTAGCGGGCCCTTGGACTATGTAGATTAACTAGCGGCACTTGGACTATCTGCGTTAACAAGTGGGCCCTTGGACTATATAGATTCCCTAGCTGGCATTTGGACTACATAGTTAACCTAGCGGGTACTTAGATTTTGTAGGTTACCTAGCGGGCACTTGGACGATCTAGGTTACCTAGCTGGCACTTGAACTATCTACGTTACCTAGTGGGTTCCTGGTAGTATGTAGGTTACCTAGTGGGCTGTTGGACTATCTAGGTTACCAAGCGGGCACTTGGACTATCAAGGTTAACTAACGGGCACTTGGATTATGTAGGTTCCCTAGCGAGCCCTTGGACTATCTAGGTTTACTAGCGGGCACTTGGACTATCTAGGTTACCTAGCGGGCACTTGGACTATGTAGGTTCCCTAGCGGGCACTTGGATTATCTAGGTTACCTAGCAGGCAATTTGACTATCTAGGTTAACTAGCGGGCACTTGGATTATCTAGGTTAGCTAACGGGCACTTGGACTAAGTACGTCCCCTAGTGGGCACTTGGACACTCTAGGTTAACTAACGGGCACTAGGACTATCTAGGTTAACTAGCGGGCACTTGGACTATGTAAGTCCACTAGCGGGCGCTTGGACTAACTAGGTTAGCTAACTGGCACTTGGACTATGTAGGTTAACTAGCAGACACTTGCACGATCTATGTTAACTAGCGAGCTCTTGCACTATGTAGGTTAACTAGTGGGCCCATTGACTATGTTGGTTACCTAGCGGGCACTTGGACTATGTAGGATTCCTATCGGACATTTGGACTACTTAGGTTACCTAGCGGGCCCTTGGACTATCTAGGTTAACTAGCGGACACTTGGATTATCTAGGTCAACTAGCGGGCCCTTGTACTATGTAGGTTAACTAGCGAGCACTTGGAGTATCTAGGTTAACTAGCGGACCTTGGACTACTTAGGTTAACTAGCGGGCCCTTGGACTATGTTGGTTAAGTAGCGGGACTTGGACGATCTAGGTTAACTAGAGGGCACTTGGACTATCTAGGTTAACTAACGGGCACTTGGATTATGTAGGTTCCCTAGCGGGCCCTTGGAGTATCTAGGTTTACTAGCGGGCACTTGGACTATCTAGGTTAACTAGCAGGCACTTGGACTATGTAGTTTCCCTAGCGGGCATTTGGATTATTTAGGTTACCTAGTGGGCACTTGGACTATGTATGTTACCTAGCGGGCACTCGGACTATGTAGGTTAACTAGAAGGCACTTGGACTAGCAAGGTCACCTAGCGGGCCCTTGGACTATGTAGGTTACCAGCGGGCACTTGGACTATCTAGGTTAAGGAATGTGCACTTGGACTATGTAGGTAACGTAGCGGGCACTTGGACTGTCTAGGTTACCTAGCAGGCACTTGGCCTATCTACGTTAACGAACAGGCACTTGGACTATGTAGGTTAACTAGCGGACATTTCGACTATCTAGGTTACCTAGCAGGAAATTTGACTATCTAGGTTACCTAGCGGGCACTTGGACTATGTAGGTTCCCTAGCGGGCACTTGGACTATCTAGGTTACCTAGCAGGCAATTTGACTATCTGGGTTAACTAGCGGGCACTTGGACTATCTAGGTTAGCTAACGGGCACTTGGACTAAGTACGTCCCCTAGTGGGCACTTGGACATTCTAGGTTAACTAACGGGCACTAGGACTATCTAGGTTAACTAGCGGGCACTTGGACTATGTAAGTCCACTAGCGGGCGCTTGGACTAACTAGGTTAGCTAACTGGCACTTGGACTATGTAGGTTAACTAGCAGACACTTGCACGATCTATGTTAACTAGCGGGCTCTTGCACTATGTAGGTTAACTAGTGGGCCCATTGACTATGTTGGTTACCTAGCGGGCACTTGGACTATCTAGGTTAACTAGCGGACACTTGGACTATCTAGGTCAACTAGCGGGCCCTTGTACTATGTAGGTTAACTAGCGAGCACTTGGAGTATCTAGGTTAACTAGCGGACCTTGGACTACTTAGGTTAACTAGCGGGCCCTTGGGCTATGTTTGTTAACTAGCGGGACTTGGACGATCTAGGTTAACTAGAGGGCACTTGGACGATCTAGGTTAACTAGCTGGCACTTGGACTTCTAGGTTAATGAACGGGCACTTGAACTATGTAGGTTGCTTAGCGGGCACTTGGACTATCTAGGTTAGGTAACGGGCACTTTGAGTATCTAGGTTACCTAGCGGGAACTTGGACAATATAAGTTACCTAGCGGGCACTTGGACTATCTACGTTACCTAACGGGCACTTTGACTCTCTAGGTTACATAGTGGGCACTTGGACTATGTAGGTTAACTAGCTAGCACTTGGACTCTAGGTTACCTAGCGGGCCCTTGGACTATGTAGATTTCCTAGCGGGCACTTGGACTATCTAGGTTAAGGAACGGGCACTTGGACTATGTAGGTTACCTAGCGGGCACTTGGATATGTAGGATTCCTATCGGACATTTGGACTACTTAGGTTACCTAGCGGGCACTTGGACTATCTAGGTTATCTAGCGGATTCTTGGACTATCTAGGTCAACTAGCGGGCCCTTGTACTATGTAGGTTAACTAGCGAGCACTTGGAGTATCTAGGTTAACTTGCGGACCTTGGACTACTTAGGTTAACTAGCTGGCCCTTGGACTATGTTGGTTAACTAGCGGGCACTTGGATGATCTAGGTTGACTAGAGGGCACTTGGACTATCTAGGTTAACTAGCGTGCACTTGGACTATCTAGGGTAATTAGCGGGCACTTGGATGGTCAATGTTAACTAGCGGGCACTTGGACTATCTAGGTTAGCCTACGGGCACTTGGACTAAGTACGTCCCCTAGTGGGCACTTGGACACTCTAGGTTAACTAACGGGCACTAGGACTATCTAGGTTAACTAGCGGGCACTTGACTATGTAAGTCAACTAGCGGGCCCTTGGACTAACTAGGTTAGCTAACTGGCACTTGGACTATGTAGGTTAACTAGCAGACACTTGCACGATCTATGTTAACTAGCGGGCTCTTGCACTATGTAGGTTAACTAGTGGGCCCATTGACTATGTTGGTTAACTAGCGGGCACTTGGACGATGTAGGTTAACTAGCGGGCACTTGGACTCTGTAGGTTCCCTAGCGGGCATTTGGACTATATAGATAACCTAGCTGGTACTTAGACTTTGTAGGTTAACTAGCGGGCCCTTGGACAATGTAGGTTAACTAGTGGGCCCTTGGACTACTTAGGTTAACTAGCAGGCCCTTGGACGATCTAGGTTAACTAGCGGGTACTTGGACAATGTAGGTTAACTAGCGGGCCCTTGGACTATGTAGATTAACTAGCGGCACTTGGACTATCTGCGTTAACAAGTGGGCCCTTGGACTATATAGATTCCCTAGCTGGCATTTGGACTACATAGTTAACCTAGCGGGTACTTAGATTTTGTAGGTTACCTAGCGGGCACTTGGACGATCTAGGTTACCTAGCTGGCACTTGAACTATCTACGTTACCTAGTGGGTTCCTGGTAGTATGTAGGTTACCTAGTGGGCTGTTGGACTATCTAGGTTACCAAGCGGGCACTTGGACTATCATGGTTAACTAACGGGCACTTGGATTATGTAGGTTCCCTAGCGAGCCCTTGGACTATCTAGGTTTACTAGCGGGCACTTGGACTATCTAGGTTACCTAGCGGGCACTTGGACTATGTAGGTTCCCTAGCGGGCACTTGGATTATCTAGGTTACCTAGCAGGCAATTTGACTATCTAGGTTAACTAGCGGGCACTTGGATTATCTAGGTTAGCTAACGGGCACTTGGACTAAGTACGTCCCCTAGTGGGCACTTGGACACTCTAGGTTAACTAACGGGCACTAGGACTATCTAGGTTAACTAGCGGGCACTTGGACTATGTAAGTCCACTAGCGGGCGCTTGGACTAACTAGGTTAGCAAACTGGCACTTGGACTATGTAGGTTAACTAGCAGACACTTGCACGATCTATGTTAACTAGCGGGCTCTTGCACTATGTAGGTTAACTAGTGGGCCCATTGACTATGTTGGTTAACTAGCGGGCACTTGGACGATGTAGGTTAACTAGCGGGCACTTGGACTCTGTAGGTTCCCTAGCGGGCATTTGGACTATATAGATAACCTAGCGGGTACTTAGACTTTGTAGGTTAACTAGCGGGCCCTTGGACTATGTAGGTTAACTAGTGGGCCCTTGGACTACTTAGGTTAACTAGCAGGCCCTTGGACGATCTAGGTTAACTAGCGGGTACTTGGACAATGTAGGTTAACTAGTGGGCCCTTGGACTATGTAGATTAACAAGCGGCACTTGGACTATCTCCGTTAACAAGTGGGCCCTTGGACTATATAGATTCCCTAGCTGGCATTTGGACTACATAGTTAACCTAGCGGGTACTTAGATTTTGTAGGTTACCTAGCGGGCACTTGGACTATCTAGGTTACCTAGCTGGCACTTGAACTATCTACGATACCTAGTGGGTTCCTGGTAGTATGTAGGTTACCTAGCGGGCTGTTGGACTATCTAGGTTACCAAGCGGGCACTTGGACAATCTAGGTTAACTAACGGGCACTTGGATTATGTAGGTTCCCTAGCGGGCCCTTGGACTATCTAGGTTTACTAGCGGGCACTTGGACTATCTAGGTTAACTAGCAGGCACTTGGACTATGTAGTTTCCCTAGCGGGCATTTGGATTATTTAGGTTACCTTGTGGGCACTTGGACTATGTATGTTACCTAGCGGGCACTTGGACTATGTAGGTTAACTAGAAGGCACTTGGACTAGCAAGGTTACCTAGCGGGCCCTTGGACTATGTAGGTTACCAGCGGGCACTTGGACTATCTAGGTTAAGAAATGTGCACTTGGACTATATAGGTAACGTAGCGGGCACTTGGACTGTCTAGGTTACCTAGCAGGCACTTGGCCTATCTACGTTAACGAACAGGCACTTGGACTATGTAGGTTAACTAGCGGACACTTCGACTATCTAGGTTACCTAGCAGGCAATTTGACTATCTAGGTTACCTAGCGGGCACTTGGACTATGTAGGCTCCCTAGCGGGCACTTGTACTATCTAGGTTACCTAGCAGGCAATTTGACTATCTAGGTTAACTAGCGGGCACTTGGAATATCTAGGTCAGCTAACGGGCACTTGGACTAAGTACGTCCCCTAGTGGGCACTTGGACACTCTAGGTTAACTAACGGGCACTAGGACTATCTAGGTTAACTAGCGGGCACTTGGACTATCTAGGTTAACTAACGGACGCTTTGACTAACTAGGTTAGCTAACTGGCACTTGGACTATGTAGGTTAACTAGCAGACACTTGCACGATCTATGTTAACTAGCGGGCTCTTGCACTATGTAGGTTAACTAGTGGGCCCATTGGCTATGTTGGTTACCTAGCGGGCACTTGGACTATGTATGATTCCTATCGGACATTTGGACTACTTAGGTTACCTAGCGGGCACTTGGACTATCTAGGTTAACTAGCGGACACTTGGACTATCTAGGTCAACTAGCGGGCCCTTGTACTATGTAGGTTAACTAGCGAACACTTGGAGTATCTAGGTTAACTAGCGGACCTTGGACTACTTAGGTTAACTAGCGGGCCCTTGGACTATGTTGGTTAACTAGCGGGCACTCGGACGATCTAGGTTAACTAGAGGGCACTTGGACGATCTAGGTTAACTAGCGTGCACTTGGACTATCTAGGTTAACTAGCGGGCACTTGGATGGTCAATGTTAACTAGCGGGCACTTGGACTATCTAGGTTTGATAATGGGCACTTGGACTAAGTACGTCCCCTAGTGGGCACTTGGACACTCTAGGTTAACTAACGGGCACTAGGACTATCTAGGTTAACTAGCGGGCACTTGGACTATGTAAGTCAACTGGCGGTCCCTTGGACTAACTAGGTTAGCTAACTGGCACTTGGACTATGTAGGTTAACTAGCAGACACTTGCACGATCTATGTTAACTAGCGGGCTCTTGCACTATGTAGGTTAACTAGTGGGCCCATTGACTATGTTGGTTAACTAGCGGACACTTGGAAGATGTAGGTTAACTAGCGGGCACTTGGACTCTGTAGGTTCCCTAGCGGGCATTTGGACTAT
Source organism: Tenrec ecaudatus (assembly GCF_050624435.1). NCBI lineage: Eukaryota > Metazoa > Chordata > Mammalia > Afrosoricida > Tenrecidae > Tenrec > Tenrec ecaudatus. The sequence goes on from NW_027459260.1 coordinate 51,061, forward strand.
ATAGATAACCTAGCGGGTACTTAAACTTTGTATGTTAACTAGCGGGCCCTTGGATTATGTAGGTTAACTAGTGGGCCCTTGGACTACTTAGGTTAACTAGCAGGCCCTTGGACGATCTAGGTTAACTAGCGGGTACTTGGACAATGTAGGTTAACTAGCGGGCCCTTGGACTATGTAGATTAACAAGCGGCACTTGGACTATCTGCGTTAACAAGTGGGCCCTTGGACTATATAGATTCCCTAGCTGGCATTTGGACTACATAGTTAACCTAGCGGGTACTTAGATTTTGTAGGTTACCTAGCGGGCACTTGGACTATCTAGGTTACCTAGCTGGCACTTGAACTATCTACGATACCTAGTGGGTTCCTGGTAGTATGTAGGTTACCTAGCGGGCTGTTGGACTATCTAGGTTACCAAGCGGGCACTTGGACAATCTAGGTTAACTAACGGGCACTTGGATTATGTAGGTTCCCTAGCGGGCCTTTGGACTATCTAGGTTTACTAGCGGGCACTTGGACTATCTAGGTTACCTAGCAGGCACTTGGACTATGTAGTTTCCCTAGCGGGCATTTGGATTATTTAGGTTACCTTGTGGGCACTTGGACTATGTATGTTACCTAGCGGGCACTTGGACTATGTAGGTTAACTAGAAGGCACTTGGACTAGCAAGGTTACCTAGCGGGCCCTTGGACTATGTAGGTTACCAGCGGGCACTTGGACTATCTAGGTTAAGGAATGTGCACTTGGACTATATAGGTAACGTAGCGGGCACTTGGACTGTCTAGGTTACCTAGCAGGCACTTGGCCTATCTACGTTAACGAACAGGCACTTGGACTATGTAGGTTAACTAGCGGACACTTCGACTATCTAGGTTACCTAGCAGGCAATTTGACTATCTAGGTTACCTAGCGGGCACTTGGACTATGTAGGCTCCCTAGCGGGCACTTGTACTATCTAGGTTACCTAGCAGGCAATTTGACTATCTAGGTTAACTAGCGGGCACTTGGAATATCTAGGTCAGCTAACGGGCACTTGGACTAAGTACGTCCCCTAGTGGGCACTTGGACACTCTAGGTTAACTAACGGGCACTAGGACTATCTAGGTTAACTAGCGGGCACTTGGACTATCTAGGTTAACTAACGGACGCTTGGACTAACTAGGTTAGCTAACTGGCACTTGGACTATGTAGGTTAACTAGCAGACACTTGCACGATCTATGTTAACTAGCGGGCTCTTGCACTATGTAGGTTAACTAGTGGGCCCATTGGCTATGTTGGTTACCTAGCGGGCACTTGGACTATGTAGGATTCCTATCAGACATTTGGACTACTTAGGTTACCTAGCGGGCACTTGGACTATCTAGGTTAACTAGCGGACACTTGGACTATCTAGGTCAACTAGCGGGCCCTTGTACTATGTAGGTTAACTAGCGAGCACTTGGAGAATCTAGGTTAACTAGCGGACCTTGGACTACTTAGGTTAACTAGTGGGCCCTTGGACTATGTTGGTTAACTAGCGGGCACTTGGACGATCTAGGTTAACTAGAGGGCACTTGGAGTATCTAGGTTAACTAGCGTGCACTTGGACTATCTAGGTTAACTAGCGGGCATTTGGATGGTCAATATTAACTAGCGGGCACTTGGACTATCTTGGTTAGCTAACGGGCAATTGGACTAAGTACGTCCCCTAGTGGGCACTTAGACACTCTAGGTTAACTAACGGGCACTAGGACTGTCTAGGTTAACTAGCGAGCACTTGGACTATGTAGGATCCCTATCGGACATTTGTACTACTTAGGTTAACTAGCGGGCACTTTGAGTATCTAGGTTAACTAGCGGGAACTTGTACTATGTAGGTCAACTAGCTGGCCCTTGTACTATGTAGGTTAACTAGCGGGCACTTGGACTATCTAGGTTAACTAGTGGACCTTGGACTATGTAGATTTACTAGCGGGCACTTGGACTATGTATGTCCCCTAGTGGGCACTTGGACTATCTAGGTTAACTAACGGGAACTAGGACTATCTAGGTTAACTAGCGGGCACTTGGACTATCTAGGTTACCTAGCAGGCACTTGGATTATGAAGGATCCCTAGCGGGCACTTGGACTATCTAGGTTACCCAGCGGGCATGTGGACTATGTAGGTTAACTAGCGGACACTTGCACGATCTAGGTTAACTAGCGGGCCCTTGCACTATGTAGGTTAACTAGCGGGCCCATGGATTATGTAGGTTTACTAGCAGGCACTTGGATTATCTAGGTTAACTAGCGTGCACTTGGACTATGTATTTTCCCTAGCGGGCATTTGGACTATTAAGGTTGCCAAGCGGGAACTTGGACTATGTAGGTTACCTAGTGGGCACTTGGACTATCTAGGTTAACTAACGGGAACTAGGACTATCTAGGTTAACTAGCGGGCACTTGGACTATCTAGGTTACCTAGCAGGCACTTGGATTATGAAGGATCCCTAGCGGGCACTTGGACTATCTAGGTTACCCAGCGGGCATGTGGACTATGTAGGTTAACTAGCGGACACTTGCACGATCTAGGTTAACTAGCAGGCCCTTGCACTATGTAGGTTAACTAGCGGGCCCATGGATTATGTAGGTTTACTAGCAGGCACTTGGATTATCTAGGTTAACTAGCGTGCACTTGGACTATGTATTTTCCCTAGCGGGCATTTGGACTATTAAGGTTGCCAAGCGGGAACTTGGACTATGTAGGTTACCTAGCGGGCACTTGGACTATCTAGGTTAACTAGCAGGCAATTTGACTATCTAGGTTAACTAACGGGCACTTGGACTATGTGGTTGCCTAGAGGGCACTTGGACTATGTAGGTTCCCTAGCGGGCACTTGGATTATGTAGGTTCCCTATCAGGCACTTGGATTATGTAGGTTCCCTATCGGGCACTTGGACTATGTAGGTTAACTAGCGGGCACTTGGACTGTCTAGGTAACCTAGCGGGCACATGGACTATCTAGGTTAACGAACGGGCACCTAGACTATGTAGGTAAGCTAGCGGGCACTTGGACTGTCTAGGTTACCTAGCGGGCACTTTGACTATCTAGGTTAACGAATGGGCACTTGGATTTGTAGGTTACCTAGCGGTCACTTGGACTATGTAGGATCCCTATCAGACATTTGTACTACTTAGGTTAACTAGCGGCCAATTTGACTATGTAGGTTAACTAGCGGGCACTTGGACTATCAAGGTTTCCTAGCCGGCACTTGGACTATCTACGTCAACTAACGGGCACTTGGACTATGTAGTTTCCCTAGCGGGCATTTGGATTATTTAGGTTACCTAGTGGGCACTTTGACTATGTAGGTTACCTAGCGGGCACATGGACAATGTAGGTTAACTAGAAGGCTCTTGGACTATCAAGGTTACCTAGTGGGCCCTTGGACTATGTAGGTTACCAGCGGGCACTTGGACTATCTAGGTTAACGAACGTGCACTTGGACTATGTAGGTAACCTAGCGGACACTTGGACTATTTAGGTTACCTAGCAGGCACTTTGACTATCTAGGTTAACTAACGGGCACTTGGACTATGTAAGTTGCCTAGCGAGCACTTGGACTATGTACGTCCCCTAGCGGACACTTGGACTATCTAGGTTAACTAGAGGGCCCTTGGACTATGTAGGTTAACTATCGGGCACTTGGATTATCTAGGTTAACTAGAGGGCACGTGGACGATCTAGGTTAACTAGCGGGCACTTGGACTATCTAGGTTAACTAGCGGGCACTTGGACTATCTAGATTAACTAGCGGGCCCTTGGACTATGTAGATTAACTAGCGGGCACTTGGACTATGTACGTCCCCTAGTGGGCACTTGGACTATCTAGGTTAACTAACGGGAACTAGGACTATCTAGGTTAACTAGCGGGCACTTGGACTATCTAGGTTACCTAGCAGGCACTTGGATTATGAAGGATCCCTAGCGGGCACTTGGACTATCTAGGTTACCCAGCGGGCAGGTGGACTATGTAGGTTAACAAGCGGACACTTGCACGATTTAGGTTAACTAGCGGGCCCTTGCACTATGTAGGTTAACTAGCGGGCCCATGGATTATGTAGGTTTACTAGCAGGCACTTGGATTATCTAGGTTAACTAGTGTGCACTTGGACTATGTATTTTCCCTAGCGGGCATTTGGACTATTAAGGTTGCCAAGCGGGAACTTGGACTATGTAGGTTACCTAGCGTGCACTTGGACTATCTAGGTTAACTAGCAGGCAATTTGACTATCTAGGTTAACTAACGGGCACTTGGACTATGTAGGTTGCCTAGCGGGCACTTGGACTATGTAGGTTCCCTAGCGGGCACTTGGATTATGTAGGTTCCCTATCAGGCACTTGGATTATGTAGGTTCCCTATCGGGCACTTGGACTATGTAGGTTAACTAGCGGGCACTTGGACTGTCTAGGTAACCTAGCGGGCACATGGACTATCTAGGTTAACGAACGGGCACCAGGACCATGTAGGTAAGCTAGCGGGCACTTGGACTGTCTAGGTTACCTAGCGGGCACTTTGACTATCTAGGTTAACGAATGGGCACTTGGACTATGTAGGTTACCTAGCGGGCACTTGGACTATGTAGGATCCCTATCAGACATTTGTACTACTTAGGTTAACTAGCGGCCAATTTGACTATGTAGGTTAACTAGCGGGCACTTGGACTATCAAGGTTTCCTAGCCGGCACTTGGACTATCTACGTAAACTAACGGGCACTTGGACTATGTAGTTTCCCTAGCGGGCATTTGGATTATTTAGGTTACCTAGTGGGCACTTGGACTATGTAGGTTACCTAGCGGGCACTTGGACAATGTAGGTTAACTAGAAGGCTCTTGGATTATCAAGGTTACCTAGTGGGCCCTTGGACTATGTAGGTTACCAGCGGGCACTTGGACTATCTAGGTTAACGAACGTGCACTTGGACTATGTAGGTAACCTAGCGGGCACTTGGACTGTCTAGGTTACCTAGCGGGCACTTTGGCTATCTAGGTTAACGAATGGGCACTTGGACTATGTAGGTTACCTAGCGGGCACTTGGACTATGTAGGATCCCTCTCAGACATTTGTACTACTTAGGTTAACTAGCGGCCAATTTGACTATGTAGGTTAACTAGCGGGCACTTGGACTATCAAGGTTTCCTAGCCGGCACTTGGACTATCTACGTCAACTAACGGGCACTTGGACTATGTAGTTTCCCTAGCGGTCATTTGGATTATTTAGGTTACCTAGTGGGCACTTGGACTATGTAGGTTACCTAGCGGGCACTTGGACAATGTAGGTTAATTAGAAGGCACTTGGACTATCAAGGTTACCTAGTGGGCCCTTGGACTATGTAGGTTACCAGCGGGCACTTGGACTATCTAGGTTAACGAACGTGCACTTGGACTATGTAGGTAACCTAGCAGGCACTTGGACTATTTATGTTACCTAGCAGGCACTTTGACTATCTAGGTTAACTAACGGGCACTTGGACTATGTAGGTTGCCTAGCGAGCACTTGGACTATGTACGTCCCCTAGCGGACACTTGGACTATCTAGGTTAACTAGAGGGTCCTTGGACTATGTAGGTTAACTATCGGGCACTTGGATTATCTAGGTTAACTAGCGGGCACTTGGACGATCTAGGTTAACTAGCGGGCTCTTGGACTATCCAGGTTAACTAGCGGGCACTTGGACTATCTAGATTAACTAGCGGGCCCTTGGACTATCTAGGTTTACTAGCGGGCACTTGGAATATCTAGGTTAACTAGCGGGCACTTGGACTATGTAGTTTCCCTAGCGGGCATTTGGATTATTTAGGTTACCTAGTGAGCACTTGGACTATGTAGGTTACCTAGCGGGCACTTGGACTATCTAGGTTAACTAGAAGGCACTTGGACTATCAAGGTTACCTAGCGGGCCCTTGAACTATGTAGGTTACCAGCGGGCACTTGGACTATCTAGGTTAACGAACGTGCACATGGACTATGTAGGTAACCGAGCGGGCACTTGGACTGTCTAGGTGTCCTAGAGGGCACTTGGCCTATCTAGGTTAACGAACGGGCACTTGGACTATGTAGGTTACCTAGCGGGCACTTGGACTATGTAGGATCCCTATCAGACATTTGTACTACTTAGGTTACCTAGAGGACACTTGGACTATCTAGGTTAACGAACGGGCACTTGGACTACGTAGGTTAACTAGCGGACACTTCGACTATCTTGGTTAGCTCACGGGCAATTGGACTATCTAGGTTACCTAGCGGGCACTTGGACTATGTAGGTCCCCTAGCGGGCACTTGGACTATTTAGGTTACCTAGCAGACACTTTGACTATCTAGGTTAACTAACGGGCACTTGGACTATGTAGGTTGCCTAGCGAGCACTTGGACTATGTAGGTTCCCAGCGGGCACTTGGACTATGTAGGTTCCCTATCGGGTACTTGGACTGTCTAGGTTAACTAGCGGGTAATTGGACTGTCTAGGTTACCTAGTGGGCACTTGGACTATGTAGTTTAGGTAGCAGGCACTTGGACTATGTAGGTTAACTAGCCGGCACTTGGACTATCTAAGTTACCTAGCGGGCACTTGGACTATGTAGGTAACATAATGGTCACTTGGACTGTCTAGGTTACCTAGCGGGGACTTGAACTATGTAGGTTAACTAGCGGGCACTTGGGGTATGTAGGATCCCTATCGGACATTTGTACTACTTAGGTTAACTAGCGGGCACTTTGACTATCTAGGTTAACTAGCAGGAACTTGGACTATCTAGGTCAACTAGCGGGCCCTTGTACTATGTAGGTTAACTAGCTGGTACTTGGACTATCTAGGTTAACTAGTGGACCTTGAACTATGTAGGTTAACTAGCGGGCACTTGGACTATGTACGTCCCCTAGTGGGCACTTGGACTATCTAGGTTAACTAACGGGAACTAGGTCTATCTAGGTTAACTAGCGGGCACTTGGACTATCTAGGTTACCTAGCAGGCACTTGGATTATGAAGGATCCCTAGCGGGCACTTGGACTATCTAGGTTACCTAGCGGGCACGTGGACTATGTAGGTCAACTAGCCAGCCCTTGCACTATGTAGGTTAACTAGCGGGCCAATGGATTATGTAGGTTTACTAGCAGGCACTTGGACTATCTAGGTTAACTAGCGGGCACTTGGACTATCTAGGTTAACTAGCGGGCACTTGGACTATCTAGATTAACTAGCGGGCCCTTGGACTATCTAGGTTTACTAGCGGGCACTTGGACTATCTAGGTTAACTAGCTGGCACTTTGACTATCTAGGTTAACTAGTGGACCTTGGACTATGTAGGTTAACTAGCGGCCACTTGGACTATGTACGTCCCCTAGTGGGCACTTGGACTATCTAGGTTAACTAATGGGAACTAGGACTATCTAGGTTAACTAGCGGGCACTTGGACTATCTAGGTTACCTAGCAGGCACTTGGATTATGAAGGATCCCTAGCGGGCACTTGGACTACCTAGGTTACCTAGCGGGCACGTGGACTATGTAGGTTAATTAGCCAGCCCTTGCACTATGTAGGTTAACTAGCGGGCCCATGGATTATGTAGGTTTACTAGCAGGCACTTGGACTATCTAGGTTAACTAGCGGGCACTTGGACTATGTAGTTTCCCTAGCAGGCATTTGGACTATTAAGGTTACCAAGCGGGGACTTGGACTATGTAGGTTACCTAGCGGGCACTTGGACTATCTAGTTTATCTAGCAGGCACTTTGACTATCTAGGTTAACTAACGGGCACTTGGACTATGCAGGTTGCCTAGCGGGCACTTGGACTATGTAGGTTCCCTAGCGGGCACTTGTTTTATGTAGGTTCCCTATCAGGCACTTGGATTATGTAGGTTCCCTATCGGGCACTTGGACTATGTAGGTTAACTAGCGGGCCGTTGGACTGTCTAGGTAACCTAGCAGGCACTTGGACTATGTGGGTAAGCTAGCGGGCACTTGGACTGTCTACGTTACCTAGCGGGCACTTTGACTATCTAGGTTAACGAATGGGCACTTGGACTATGTAAGTTACCTAGCGGGCACTTGGACTATGTAGGATCCCTATCAGACATTTGTACTACTTAGGTTATCTAGCGGGCAATTTGACTATGTAGGTTAAAAAGCGGGCACTTGGGCTATCTAGGTTTCCTAGCAGGCACTTGGACTATGTACATACCCTAGCGCGCACTTGGACTATCTAGGTTACCTAGCGGGCACTTGGCCTATGTACGTCCCCTAGTGGGCAATTGGACTATCTAGGTTAACTAACGGCACTAGGACTATCTAGGTTAACTAGCGAGCACTTGGACTATCTAGGTTACCTAGCTGGCACTTGGACTTCTAGGTTAATGAACGGGCACTTGAACTATGTAGGTTGCTTAGCGGGCACTTGGACTATCTAGGTTAGGTAACGGGCACTTTGAGTATCTAGGTTACCTAGCGGGAACTTGGACAATATAAGTTACCTAGCGGGCACTTGGACTATCTACGTTACCTAACGGGCACTTTGACTCTCTAGGTTACATAGTGGGCACTTGGACTATGTAGGTTAACTAGCTAGCACTTGGACTCTAGGTTACCTAGCGGGCCCTTGGACTATGTAGATTTCCTAGCGGGCACTTGGACTATCTAGGTTAAGGAACGGGCACTTGGACTATGTAGGTTACCTAGCGGGCACTTGGACTATGTAGGATTCCTATCGGACATTTGGACTACTTAGGTTACCTAGCGGGCACTTGGACTATCTAGGTTATCTAGCGGATTCTTGGACTATCTAGGTCAACTAGCGGGCCCTTGTACTATGTAGGTTAACTAGCGAGCACTTGGAGTATCTAGGTTAACTTGCGGACCTTGGACTACTTAGGTTAACTAGCTGGCCCTTGGACTATGTTGGTTAACTAGCGGGCACTTGGACGATCTAGGTTGACTAGAGGGCACTTGGACTATCTAGGTTAACTAGCGTGCACTTGGACTATCTAGGGTAATTAGCGGGCACTTGGATGGTCAATGTTAACTAGCGGGCACTTGGACTATCTAGGTTAGCCTACGGGCACTTGGACTAAGTACGTCCCCTAGTGGGCACTTGGACACTCTAGGTTAACTAACGGGCACTAGGACTATCTAGGTTAACTAGCGGGCACTTGACTATGTAAGTCAACTAGCGGGCCCTTGGACTAACTAGGTTAGCTAACTGGCACTTGGACTATGTAGGTTAACTAGCAGACACTTGCACGATCTATGTTAACTAGCGGGCTCTTGCACTATGTAGGTTAACTAGTGGGCCCATTGACTATGTTGGTTAACTAGCGGGCACTTGGACGATGTAGGTTAACTAGCGGGCACTTGGACTCTGTAGGTTCCCTAGCGGGCATTTGGACTATATAGATAACCTAGCTGGTACTTAGACTTTGTAGGTTAACTAGCGGGCCCTTGGACAATGTAGGTTAACTAGTGGGCCCTTGGACTACTTAGGTTAACTAGCAAGCCCTTGGACGATCTAGGTTAACTAGCGGGTACTTGGACAATGTAGGTTAACTAGCGGGCCCTTGGACTATGTAGATTAACTAGCGGCACTTGGACTATCTGCGTTAACAAGTGGGCCCTTGGACTATATAGATTCCCTAGCTGGCATTTGGACTACATAGTTAACCTAGCGGGTACTTAGATTTTGTAGGTTACCTAGCGGGCACTTGGACGATCTAGGTTACCTAGCTGGCACTTGAACTATCTACGTTACCTAGTGGGTTCCTGGTAGTATGTAGGTTACCTAGTGGGCTGTTGGACTATCTAGGTTACCAAGCGGGCACTTGGACTATCAAGGTTAACTAACGGGCACTTGGATTATGTAGGTTCCCTAGCGAGCCCTTGGACTATCTAGGTTTACTAGCGGGCACTTGGACTATCTAGGTTACCTAGCGGGCACTTGGACTATGTAGGTTCCCTAGCGGGCACTTGGATTATCTAGGTTACCTAGCAGGCAATTTGACTATCTAGGTTAACTAGCGGGCACTTGGATTATCTAGGTTAGCTAACGGGCACTTGGACTAAGTACGTCCCCTAGTGGGCACTTGGACACTCTAGGTTAACTAACGGGCACTAGGACTATCTAGGTTAACTAGCGGGCACTTGGACTATGTAAGTCCACTAGCGGGCGCTTGGACTAACTAGGTTAGCTAACTGGCACTTGGACTATGTAGGTTAACTAGCAGACACTTGCACGATCTATGTTAACTAGCGAGCTCTTGCACTATGTAGGTTAACTAGTGGGCCCATTGACTATGTTGGTTACCTAGCGGGCACTTGGACTATGTAGGATTCCTATCGGACATTTGGACTACTTAGGTTACCTAGCGGGCCCTTGGACTATCTAGGTTAACTAGCGGACACTTGGACTATCTAGGTCAACTAGCGGGCCCTTGTACTATGTAGGTTAACTAGCGAGCACTTGGAGTATCTAGGTTAACTAGCGGACCTTGGACTACTTAGGTTAACTAGCGGGCCCTTGGACTATGTTGGTTAAGTAGCGGGACTTGGACGATCTAGGTTAACTAGAGGGCACTTGGACTATCTAGGTTAACTAACGGGCACTTGGATTATGTAGGTTCCCTAGCGGGCCCTTGGAGTATCTAGGTTTACTAGCGGGCACTTGGACTATCTAGGTTAACTAGCAGGCACTTGGACTATGTAGTTTCCCTAGCGGGCATTTGGATTATTTAGGTTACCTAGTGGGCACTTGGACTATGTATGTTACCTAGCGGGCACTCGGACTATGTAGGTTAACTAGAAGGCACTTGGACTAGCAAGGTTACCTAGCGGGCCCTTGGACTATGTAGGTTACCAGCGGGCACTTGGACTATCTAGGTTAAGGAATGTGCACTTGGACTATGTAGGTAACGTAGCGGGCACTTGGACTGTCTAGGTTACCTAGCAGGCACTTGGCCTATCTACGTTAACGAACAGGCACTTGGACTATGTAGGTTAACTAGCGGACATTTCGACTATCTAGGTTACCTAGCAGGAAATTTGACTATCTAGGTTACCTAGCGGGCACTTGGACTATGTAGGTTCCCTAGCGGGCACTTGGACTATCTAGGTTACCTAGCAGGCAATTTGACTATCTGGGTTAACTAGCGGGCACTTGGACTATCTAGGTTAGCTAACGGGCACTTGGACTAAGTACGTCCCCTAGTGGGCACTTGGACATTCTAGGTTAACTAACGGGCACTAGGACTATCTAGGTTAACTAGCGGGCACTTGGACTATGTAAGTCCACTAGCGGGCGCTTGGACTAACTAGGTTAGCTAACTGGCACTTGGACTATGTAGGTTAACTAGCAGACACTTGCACGATCTATGTTAACTAGCGGGCTCTTGCACTATGTAGGTTAACTAGTGGGCCCATTGACTATGTTGGTTACCTAGCGGGCACTTGGACTATCTAGGTTAACTAGCGGACACTTGGACTATCTAGGTCAACTAGCGGGCCCTTGTACTATGTAGGTTAACTAGCGAGCACTTGGAGTATCTAGGTTAACTAGCGGACCTTGGACTACTTAGGTTAACTAGCGGGCCCTTGGGCTATGTTTGTTAACTAGCGGGACTTGGACGATCTAGGTTAACTAGAGGGCACTTGGACGATCTAGGTTAACTAGCGTGCACTTGGACTATCGAGGTTAACTAGCGGGCATTTGGATGGTCAATGTTAACTAGCGGGCACTTGGACTATCTAGGTTAGCTAACGGGCACTTGGACTAAGTACGTCCCCTAGTGGGCACTTGGACACTCTAGGTTAACTAACGGGCACTAGGACTGTCTAGGTTAACTAGCGAGCACTTGGACTATGAAGGATCCCTATCGGACATTTGTACTACTTAGGTTAACTAGCGGGCACTTTGACTATCTAGGTTAACTAGAGGGAACATGTGCTATGTAGGTCAACTAGCGGGCTCTTGTACTATGTAGGTTAACTAGCGGGCACTTGGACTATCTAGGATAACTAGTGGACCTTGGACTATGTAGATTAACTAGCGGGCACTTGGACTATGTACGTCCCCTAGTGGGCACTTGGACTATCTAGGTTAACTAACGGGAACTAGGACTATCTAGGTTAACTAGCGGGCACTTGGACTATCTAGGTTACCTAGCAGGCACTTGGATTATGAAGGATCCCTAGCGGGCACTTGGACTATCTAGGTTACCTAGCGGGCAGGTGGACTATGTAGGTTAACTAGCAGACACTTGCACGATCTAGGTTAACTAGCGGGCCCTTGCATTTTGTAGGTTAACTAGCGGGCCCATGGATTATGTAGGTTTACTAGCAGGCACTTGGACTATCTAGGTTAACTAGCGTGCACTTGGACTATGTATTTTCCCTAGCGGGCATTTGGACTATTAAGGTTGCCAAGCGGGAACTTTGACTATGTAGGTTACCTAGCGGGCACTTGGACTACCTAGGTTAACTAGCAGGCAATTTGACTATCTAGGTTAACTAATGGGCACTTGGACTATGTAGGTTGCCTAGCAGGCACTTGGACTATCTAGGTTAACTAGCGTGCACTTGGACTATGTATTTTCCCTAGCGGGCACTTGGACTATGTAGGTTACCTAGCGGGCACTTGGACTATGTAGGATCCCTATCAGACATTTGTACTACTTAGGTTAACTAGCGGCCAATTTGACTATGTAGGTTAACTAGCGGGCACTTGGACTATCAAGGTTTCCTAGCCGGCACTTGGACTATCTACGTCAACTAACGGGCACTTGGACTATGTAGTTTCCCTAGCGGGCATTTGGATTATTTAGGTTACCTAGTGGGCACTTGGACTATGTAGGTTACCTAGCGGGCACTTGCACAATGTAGGTTAACTAGAAGGCACTTGGACTATCAAGGTTACCTAGTGGGCCCTTGGACTATGTAGGTTACCAGCAGGCACTTGGACTATCTCGGTTAACGAACGTGCACTTGGACTATGTAGGTAACCTAGCGGGCACTTGGACTATTTAGGTTACCTAGCAGGCACTTTGACTATCTAGGTTAACTAACGGGCACTTGGACTATGTAGGTTGCCTAGTGAGCACTTGGACTATGTACGTCCCCTAGCGGACACTTGGACTATCTAGGTTAACTAGAGGGCCCTTGGACTATGTAAGTTAACTATCGGGCACTTGGATTATCTAGGTTAACTAGCGGGCACTTGGACGATCTAGGTTAACTAGCGGGCACTTGGACTATCTAGGTTAACTAGCGGGCACTTACTATCTAGATTAACTAGCGGGCCCTTGGACTATCTAGGTTTACTAGCGGGCACTTGGAATATCTAGGTTAACTAGCAGGCACTTGGACTATGTAGTTTCCCTAGCGGGCATTTGGATTATTTAGGTTACCTAGTGGGCACTTGGACTATGTAGGTTACCTAGCGGGCACTTGGACTATGTAGGTTAACTAGAAGGCACTTGGAGTATCAAGGTTACCTAGAGGGGCCTTGAACTATGTAGGTTACCAGCGGGCACTTGGACTATCTAGGTTAACGAACGTGCACTTGGACTATGTAGGTAACCTAGCGGGCACTTGGACTGTCTAGGTTACCTAGAGGGCACTTGGCCATCTAGGTTAACGAACGGGCACTTGGACTATGTAGGTTACCTAGCGGGCACTTGGATTATGAAGGATCCCTAGCGGGCACTTGGACTATCTAGGTTACCCAGCCGGCACATGGACTATCTAGGTTAACGAACGGGCACCTGGACCATGTAGGTAAGCTAGCGGGCACTTGGACTGTCTAGGTTACCTAGCGGGCACTTTGACTATCTAGGTTAACGAATGGGCACTTGGACTATGTAGGTTACCTAGCGGGCACTTGGACAATGTAGGTTAACTAGAAGGCACTTGGACTATCAAGGTTACCTAGTGGGCCCTTGGACTATGTAGGTTACCAGCGGGCACTTGGACTATCTAGGTTAACGAACGTGCACTTGGACTATGTAGGTAACCTAGCGGGCACTTGGACTGTCTAGGTTACCTAGCGGGCACTTTGGCTATCTAGGTTAACGAATGGGCACTTGGACTATGTAGTTTCCCTAGCGGGCCCTTGGACAATGTAGGTTAACTAGTGGGCCCTTGGACTACTTAGGTTAACTAGCAGGCCCTTGGACGATCTAGGTTAACTAGCGGGTACTTGGACAATGTAGGTTAACTAGCGGGCCCTTGGACTATGTAGATTAACTAGCGGCACTTGGACTATCTGCGTTAACAAGTGGGCCCTTGGACTATATAGATTCCCTAGCTGGCATTTGGACTACATAGTTAACCTAGCGGGTACTTAGATTTTGTAGGTTACCTAGCGGGCACTTGGACGATCTAGGTTACCTAGCTGGCACTTGAACTATCTACGTTACCTAGTGGGTTCCTGGTAGTATGTAGGTTACCTAGTGGGCTGTTGGACTATCTAGGTTACCAAGCGGGCACTTGGACTATCATGGTTAACTAACGGGCACTTGGATTATGTAGGTTCCCTAGCGAGCCCTTGGACTATCTAGGTTTACTAGCGGGCACTTGGACTATCTAGGTTACCTAGCGGGCACTTGGACTATGTAGGTTCCCTAGCGGGCACATGGATTATCTAGGTTACCTAGCAGGCAATTTGACTATCTAGGTTAACTAGCGGGCACTTGGATTATCTAGGTTAGCTAACGGGCACTTGGACTAAGTACGTCCCCTAGTGGGCACTTGGACACTCTAGGTTAACTAACGGGCACTAGGACTATCTAGGTTAACTAGCGGGCACTTGGACTATGTAAGTCCACTAGCGGGCGCTTGGACTAACTAGGTTAGCTAACTGGCACTTGGACTATGTAGGTTAACTAGCAGACACTTGCACGATCTATGTTAACTAGCGAGCTCTTGCACTATGTAGGTTAACTAGTGGGCCCATTGACTATGTTGGTTACCTAGCGGGCACTTGGACTATGTAGGATTCCTATCGGACATTTGGACTACTTAGGTTACCTAGCAGGCACTTGGATTATGAAGGATCCCTAGCGGGCACTTGGACTACCTAGGTTACCTAGCGGGCACGTGGACTATGTAGGTTAATTAGCCAGCCCTTGCACTATGTAGGTTAACTAGCGGGCCCATGGATTATGTAGGTTTACTAACAGGCACTTGGACTATCTAGGTTAACTAGCGGGCACATGGACTATGTAGTTTCCCTAGCAGGCATTTGGACTATTAAGGTTACCAAGCGGGGACTTGGACTATGTAGGTTACCTAGCGGGCACTTGGACTATCTAGTTTATCTAGCAGGCACTTTGACTATCTAGGTTAACTAACGGGCACTTGGACTATGCAGGTTGCCTAGCGGGCACTTGGACTATGTAGGTTCCCTAGCGGGCACTTGTTTTATGTAGGTTCCCTATCAGGCACTTGGACTATGTAGGTTAACTAGCGGGCCGTTGGACTGTCTAGGTAACCTAGCAGGCACTTGGACTATGTGGGTAAGCTAGCGGGCACTTGGACTGTCTACGTTACCTAGCGGGCACTTTGACTATCTAGGTTAACGAATGGGCACTTGGACTATGTAAGTTACCTAGCGGGCACTTGGACTATGTAGGATCCCTATCAGACATTTGTACTACTTAGGTTATCTAGCGGGCAATTTGACTATGTAGGTTAAAAAGCGGGCACTTGGGCTATCTAGGTTTCCTAGCAGGCACTTGGACTATGTACATACCCTAGCGCGCACTTGGACTATCTAGGTTACCTAGCGGGCACTTGGACTATGTACGTCCCCTAGTGGGCAATTGGACTATCTAGGTTAACTAACGGCACTAGGACTATCTAGGTTAACTAGCGAGCACTTGGACTATCTAGGTTACCTAGCTGGCACTTGGACTTCTAGGTTAATGAACGGGCACTTGAACTATGTAGGTTGCTTAGCGGGCACTTGGACTATCTAGGTTAGGTAACGGGCACTTTGAGTATCTAGGTTACCTAGCGGGAACTTGGACAATATAAGTTACCTAGCGGGCACTTGGACTATCTACGTTACCTAACGGGCACTTTGACTCTCTAGGTTACATAGTGGGCACTTGGACTATGTAGGTTAACTAGCTAGCACTTGGACTCTAGGTTACCTAGCGGGCCCTTGGACTATGTAGATTTCCTAGCGGGCACTTGGACTATCTAGGTTAAGGAACGGGCACTTGGACTATGTAGGTTACCTAGCGGGCACTTGGACTATGTAGGATTCCTATCGTACATTTGGACTACTTAGGTTACCTAGCGGGCACTTGGACTATCTAGGTTATCTAGCGGATTCTTGGACTATCTAGGTCAACTAGCGGGCCCTTGTACTATGTAGGTTAACTAGCGAGCACTTGGAGTATCTAGGTTAACTTGCGGACCTTGGACTACTTAGGTTAACTAGCTGGCCCTTGGACTATGTTGGTTAACTAGCGGGCACTTGGACGATCTAGGTTGACTAGAGGGCACTTGGACTATCTAGGTTAACTAGCGTGCACTTGGACTATCTAGGGTAATTAGCGGGCACTTGGATGGTCAATGTTAACTAGCGGGCACTTGGACTATCTAGGTTAGCCTACGGGCACTTGGACTAAGTACGTCCCCTAGTGGGCACTTGGACACTCTAGGTTAACTAACGGGCACTAGGACTATCTAGGTTAACTAGCGGGCACTTGACTATGTAAGTCAACTAGCGGGCCCTTGGACTAACTAGGTTAGCTAACTGGCACTTGGACTATGTAGGTTAACTAGCAGACACTTGCACGATCTATGTTAACTAGCGGGCTCTTGCACTATGTAGGTTAACTAGTGGGCCCATTGACTATGTTGGTTAACTAGCGGGCACTTGGACGATGTAGGTTAACTAGCGGGCACTTGGACTCTGTAGGTTCCCTAGCGGGCATTTGGACTATATAGATAACCTAGCTGGTACTTAGACTTTGTAGGTTAACTAGCGGGCCCTTGGACAATGTAGGTTAACTAGTGGGCCCTTGGACTACTTAGGTTAACTAGCAGGCCCTTGGACGATCTAGGTTAACTAGCGGGTACTTGGACAATGTAGGTTAACTAGCGGGCCCTTGGACTATGTAGATTAACTAGCGGCACTTGGACTATCTGCGTTAACAAGTGGGCCCTTGGACTATATAGATTCCCTAGCTGGCATTTGGACTACATAGTTAACCTAGCGGGTACTTAGATTTTGTAGGTTACCTAGCGGGCACTTGGACGATCTAGGTTACCTAGCTGGCACTTGAACTATCTACGTTACCTAGTGGGTTCCTGGTAGTATGTAGGTTACCTAGTGGGCTGTTGGACTATCTAGGTTACCAAGCGGGCACTTGGACTATCAAGGTTAACTAACGGGCACTTGGATTATGTAGGTTCCCTAGCGAGCCCTTGGACTATCTAGGTTTACTAGCGGGCACTTGGACTATCTAGGTTACCTAGCGGGCACTTGGATTATCTAGGTTACCTAGCAGGCAATTTGACTATCTAGGTTAACTAGCGGGCACTTGGATTATCTAGGTTAGCTAACGGGCACTTGGACTAAGTACGTCCCCTAGTGGGCACTTGGACACTCTAGGTTAACTAACGGGCACTAGGACTATCTAGGTTAACTAGCGGGCACTTGGACTATGTAAGTCCACTAGCGGGCGCTTGGACTAACTAGGTTAGCTAACTGGCACTTGGACTATGTAGGTTAACTAGCAGACACTTGCACGATCTATGTTAACTAGCGAGCTCTTGCACTATGTAGGTTAACTAGTGGGCCCATTGACTATGTTGGTTACCTAGCGGGCACTTGGACTATGTAGGATTCCTATCGGACATTTGGACTACTTAGGTTACCTAGCGGGCCCTTGGACTATCTAGGTTAACTAGCGGACACTTGGACTATCTAGGTCAACTAGCGGGCCCTTGTACTATGTAGGTTAACTAGCGAGCACTTGGAGTATCTAGGTTAACTAGCGGACCTTGGACTACTTAGGTTAACTAGCGGGCCCTTGGACTATGTTGGTTAAGTAGCGGGACTTGGACGATCTAGGTTAACTAGAGGGCACTTGGACTATCTAGGTTAACTAACGGGCACTTGGATTATGTAGGTTCCCTAGCGGGCCCTTGGAGTATCTAGGTTTACTAGCGGGCACTTGGACTATCTAGGTTAACTAGCAGGCACTTGGACTATGTAGTTTCCCTAGCGGGCATTTGGATTATTTAGGTTACCTAGTGGGCACTTGGACTATGTATGTTACCTAGCGGGCACTCGGACTATGTAGGTTAACTAGAAGGCACTTGGACTAGCAAGGTTACCTAGCGGGCCCTTGGACTATGTAGGTTACCAGCGGTCACTTGGACTATCTAGGTTAAGGAATGTGCACTTGGACTATGTAGGTAACGTAGCGGGCACTTGGACTGTCTAGGTTACCTAGCAGGCACTTGGCCTATCTACGTTAACGAACAGGCACTTGGACTATGTAGGTTAACTAGCGGACATTTCGACTATCTAGGTTACCTAGCAGGAAATTTGACTATCTAGGTTACCTAGCGGGCACTTGGACTATGTAGGTTCCCTAGCGGGCACTTGGACTATCTAGGTTACCTAGCAGGCAATTTGACTATCTGGGTTAACTAGCGGGCACTTGGACTATCTAGGTTAGCTAACGGGCACTTGGACTAAGTACGTCCCCTAGTGGGCACTTGGACATTCTAGGTTAACTAACGGGCACTAGGACTATCTAGGTTAACTAGCGGGCACTTGGTCTATGTAAGTCCACTAGCGGGCGCTTGGACTAACTAGGTTAGCTAACTGGCACTTGGACTATGTAGGTTAACTAGCAGACACTTGCACGATCTATGTTAACTAGCGGGCTCTTGCACTATGTAGGTTAACTAGTGGGCCCATTGACTATGTTGGTTACCTAGCGGGCACTTGGACTATCTAGGTTAACTAGCGGACACTTGGACTATCTAGGTCAACTAGCGGGCCCTTGTACTATGTAGGTTAACTAGCGAGCACTTGGAGTATCTAGGTTAACTAGCGGACCTTGGACTACTTAGGTTAACTAGCGGGCCCTTGGGCTATGTTTGTTAACTAGCGGGACTTGGACGATCTAGGTTAACTAGAGGGCACTTGGACGATCTAGGTTAACTAGCGTGCACTTGGACTATCGAGGTTAACTAGCGGGCATTTGGATGGTCAATGTTAACTAGCGGGCACTTGGACTATCTAGGTTAGCTAACGGGCACTTGGACTAAGTACGTCCCCTAGTGGGCACTTGGACACTCTAGGTTAACTAACGGGCACTAGGACTGTCTAGGTTAACTAGCGAGCACTTGGACTATGAAGGATCCCTATCGGACATTTGTACTACTTAGGTTAACTAGCGGGCACTTTGACTATCTAGGTTAACTAGAGGGAACATGTGCTATGTAGGTCAACTAGCGGGCTCTTGTACTATGTAGGTTAACTAGCGGGCACTTGGACTATCTAGGATAACTAGTGGACCTTGGACTATGTAGATTAACTAGCGGGCACTTGGACTATGTACGTCCCCTAGTGGGCACTTGGACTATCTAGGTTAACTAACGGGAACTAGGACTATCTAGGTTAACTAGCGGGCACTTGGACTATCTAGGTTACCTAGCAGGCACTTGGATTATGAAGGATCCCTAGCGGGCACTTGGACTATCTAGGTTACCTAGCGGGCAGGTGGACTATGTAGGTTAACTAGCAGACACTTGCACGATCTAGGTTAACTAGCGGGCCCTTGCATTTTGTAGGTTAACTAGCGGGCCCATGGATTATGTAGGTTTACTAGCAGGCACTTGGACTATCTAGGTTAACTAGCGTGCACTTGGACTATGTATTTTCCCTAGCGGGCATTTGGACTATTAAGGTTGCCAAGCGGGAACTTTGACTATGTAGGTTACCTAGCGGGCACTTGGACTACCTAGGTTAACTAGCAGGCAATTTGACTATCTAGGTTAACTAATGGGCACTTGGACTATGTAGGTTGCCTAGCAGGCACTTGGACTATCTAGGTTAACTAGCGTGCACTTGGACTATGTATTTTCCCTAGCGGGCACTTGGACTATGTAGGTTACCTAGCGGGCACTTGGACTATGTAGGATCCCTATCAGACATTTGTACTACTTAGGTTAACTAGCGGCCAATTTGACTATGTAGGTTAACTAGCGGGCACTTGGACTATCAAGGTTTCCTAGCCGGCACTTGGACTATCTACGTCAACTAACGGGCACTTGGACTATGTAGTTTCCCTAGCGGGCATTTGGATTATTTAGGTTACCTAGTGGGCACTTGGACTATGTAGGTTACCTAGCGGGCACTTGCACAATGTAGGTTAACTAGAAGGCACTTGGACTATCAAGGTTACCTAGTGGGCCCTTGGACTATGTAGGTTACCAGCAGGCACTTGGACTATCTCGGTTAACGAACGTGCACTTGGACTATGTAGGTAACCTAGCGGGCACTTGGACTATTTAGGTTACCTAGCAGGCACTTTGACTATCTAGGTTAACTAACGGGCACTTGGACTATGTAGGTTGCCTAGTGAGCACTTGGACTATGTACGTCCCCTAGCGGACACTTGGACTATCTAGGTTAACTAGAGGGCCCTTGGACTATGTAAGTTAACTATCGGGCACTTGGATTATCTAGGTTAACTAGCGGGCACTTGGACTATCTAGGTTAACTAGCGGGCACTTACTATCTAGATTAACTAGCGGGCCCTTGGACTATCTAGGTTTACTAGCGGGCACTTGGAATATCTAGGTTAACTAGCAGGCACTTGGACTATGTAGTTTCCCTAGCGGGCATTTGGATTATTTAGGTTACCTAGTGGGCACTTGGACTATGTAGGTTACCTAGCGGGCACTTGGACTATGTAGGTTAACTAGAAGGCACTTGGAGTATCAAGGTTACCTAGAGGGGCCTTGAACTATGTAGGTTACCAGCGGGCACTTGGACTATCTAGGTTAACGAACGTGCACTTGGACTATGTAGGTAACCTAGCGGGCACTTGGACTGTCTAGGTTACCTAGAGGGCACTTGGCCTATCTAGGTTAACGAACGGGCACTTGGACTATGTAGGTTACCTAGCGGGCACTTGGATTATGAAGGATCCCTAGCGGGCACTTGGACTATCTAGGTTACCCAGCCGGCACATGGACTATCTAGGTTAACGAACGGGCACCTGGACCATGTAGGTAAGCTAGCGGGCACTTGGACTGTCTAGGTTACCTAGCGGGCACTTTGACTATCTAGGTTAACGAATGGGCACTTGGACTATGTAGGTTACCTAGCGGGCACTTGGACAATGTAGGTTAACTAGAAGGCACTTGGACTATCAAGGTTACCTAGTGGGCCCTTGGACTATGTAGGTTACCAGCGGGCACTTGGACTATCTAGGTTAACGAACGTGCACTTGGACTATGTAGGTAACCTAGCGGGCACTTGGACTGTCTAGGTTACCTAGCGGGCACTTTGGCTATCTAGGTTAACGAATGGGCACTTGGACTATGTAGGTTACCTAGCGGGCACTTGGACTAAGTAGGTTACCAGCGAGCACTTGGACTATCTAGGTTAACGAACGGGCACTTGGAATATGTAGGTAAACTAGCGGGCACTTGGAATATGTAGGATCCCTAGCGGACATTTGGACTACTTAGGTTACCTAGCGGGCACTTGGACTATCTAGGTTAATAAACGGGCTCTTGGACTATGTAGGTTAACTAGCGGACACTTCGACTATCTAGGTTAGCTAACGGGCAATTGGACTATCTAGGTTACCTAGCGGGCACTTGGACTATGTAGGTTCCCAGCGGGCAGTTGGACTATGTAGGTTCCCTATCGGGTACTTGGACTGTCTAGGTTAACTAGAGGGCACTTGGACTATGTACGTTTCCTTTCGGGCACTTGGGCTATCTACGTTACCTAGCGGGCACATGGACTATGTAGGTTAACGAACAGGCACTTGGACTATGTAGGTAACCTAATGGTCACTTGGACTGTCTAGGTTACCTAGCGGGGACTTCGACTATGTAGGTTAACTAGCGGGCACTGGGACTATGTAGGATCCCTATCGGACATTTGTACTACTTAAGTTAACTAGCGGACACTTTGACTATCTAGGTTAACTAGCGGGCACTTGGACTATCTAGGTCAACTAGCGGGCCTTTGGACTATCTAGGTTAACTAACGGGAACTAGGACTATCTAGGTTAACTAGTGGGCACTTGGACTATCTAGGTTACCTAGCAGGCACTTGGATTATGAAGGATCCCTAGCGGGCACATGGATTATCTAGGTTACCTAGCAGGCACATGGATTATGAAGGATCCCTAGTGGGCACTTGGACAATCTAGGTTAACTAGAGGGCACTTGGACTATCTAGGTTAACTAACGGGAACTAGGACTATCTAGGTTAACTAGTGGGCACTTGGACTATCTAGGTTACCTAGCAGGCACTTGGATTATGAAGGATCCCTAGCGGGCACTTGGACTATCTAGGTTACCTAGCGGGCACGTGGACTATGTAGGTTAACTAGCGGACACTTGCACGATCTAGGTTAACTAGCGGGCCCTTACACTATGTAGATTAACTAGCGGGCCCATGGATTATGTAGGTTTACTAGCTGGCACTTGGACTATCTAGGTTAACTAGCGGGCACTTGGACTATGTAGTTTCCCTAGCAGGCATTTGGACTATTAAGGTTACCAAGCGGGAACTTGGACTATGTAGGTTACCTAGCGGGCACTTGGACTATCTAGTTTAACTAGCAGACACTTTGACTCTCTAGGTTAACTAACGGGCACTTGGACTATGTAGGTTCACTAGCGGGCACTTGGATTATGTAGGTTCCCTATCAGGCACTTGGATTATGTAGGTTCCCTATCCCGCACTTGGACTATGTAGGGTAACTAGCGGGCACTTGGACTGTCTAGGTAACCTAGCGGGCACTTGGACCATCTAGGTTAACGAACGGGCACTTGGACTATGTAGGTAAGCTAGCGGGCACTTGGACTGTCTAGATTACCTAGAGGGCACTTTGACTATCTAGGTTAACGAATGGGCACTTGGACTATGTAGGTTACCTAGCGGGCACTTGGACTATGTAGGATCCCTATCAGACATTTGTACTACTTAGGTTATCTAGCGGGCAATTTGACTATGTAGGTTAAATAGCGGGCACTTGGGCTATCTAGGTTTCCTAGCAGGCACTTGGACTATGTACATAACCTAGCGCGCACTTGGACTATCTAGGGTACCTAGCGGGCACTTGGACTATGTACGTCCCCTAGTGGGCAATTGGACTATCTAGGTTAACTAACGGACACTAGGACTATCTAGGTTAACTAGCGAGCACTTGGACTATCTAGGTTACCTAGCGGGCACTTGGACTTCTAGGTTAATGAACGGGCACTTGGACTATCTAGGTTAGGTAACGGGCACTTTGAGTATCTAGGTTACCTATGGGGAACTTGGACAATATAAGTTACCTAACGGGCACTTTGACTATCTAGGTTACATAGTGGGCACTTGGACTACGTAGGTTAACTAGCAAGCACTTGGACTCTAGGTTACATAGCGGGCACTTGGACTATCTAGGTTACCTAGCGGGCCCTTGGACTATGTAGATTACCTAGCGGGCACTTGGACTATCTAGGTTAATGAACGGGCACTTGTAATATGTAGGTAACCTAGCGGGCACTTGAACAGTCTAGGTTACCTAGCGGGCACTTGTACTATCTAGGTTAACGAACGGGCACTTGGACTATGTAGGTTACCTAGCGGGTACTTCGACTATGTAGGATTCCTATCGGACATTTGGACTACTTAGGTTACCTAGCGGGCATTTGGACTATCTAGGTTAACTAGCGGACACTTGGACTATCTAGGTCAACTAGCGGGCCCTTGTACTATGTAGGTTAACTAGCGAGCACTTGGAGTATCTAGGTTAACTAGCGGACCTTGGACTACTTAGGTTAACTAGCGGGCCCTTGGACTATGTTGGTTAACTAGCGGGCACTCGGATGATCTAGGTTAACTAGAGGGCACTTGGACGATTTAGGTTAACTAGCGTGCCTTGGACTATCTAAGTTAACTAGCGGGCACTTGGACGGTCAATGTTAACTAGCGGGCACTTCGACTATCTAGGTTATATAATGGGCACTTGGACTAAGTACGTCCCCTAGTGGGCACTTGGACACTCTAGGTTAACTAACGGGCACTAGGACTATCTAGGTTAACTAGCGGGCACTTGGACTATCTAGGTTAACTAACGGGAACTAGGACTATCTAGGTTAACTAGTGGGCACTTGGACTATCTAGGTTACCTAGCAGGCACTTGGATTATGAAGGATCCCTAGCGGGCACTTGGACTATCTAGGTTACCTAGCAGGCACATGGATTATGAAGGATCCCTAGTGGGCACTTGGACAATCTAGGTTAACTAGCGGGCACGTGGACTATCTAGGTTAACTAACGGGAACTAGGACTATCTAGGTTAACTAGTGGGCACTTGGACTATCTAGGTTACCTAGCAGGCACTTGGATTATGAAGGATCCCTAGCGGGCACTTGGACTATCTAGGTTAGATAATGTGCACTTGGACTAAGTACGTCCCCTAGTGGGCACTTGGACACTCTAGGTTAACTAACGGGCACTAGGACTATCTAGGTTAACTAGCGGGCACTTGGACTATCTAGGTTAACTAACGGGAACTAGGACTATCTAGGTTAACTAGTGGGCACTTGGACTATCTAGGTTACCTAGCAGGCACTTGGATTATGAAGGATCCCTAGCGGGCACTTGGACTATCTAGGTTACCTAGCAGGCACATGGATTATGAAGGATCCCTAGTGGGCACTTGGACAATCTAGGTTAACTAGCGGGCACTTGGACTATCTATGTTAACTAACGGGAACTAGGACTATCTAGGTTAACTAGTGGGCACTTGGATAATCTAGGTTACCTAGCAGGCACTTGGATTATGAAGGATCCCTAGCGGGCACTTGGAATATCTAGGTTACCTAGCGGGCACGTGGACTATGTAGGTTAACTAGCGGACACTTGCACGATCTAGGTTAACTAGCGGGCCCTTGCACTATGTAGGTTAACTAGCGGGCCCATGGATTATGTAGGTTTACTAGCAGGCACTTTTACTATCTAGGTTAACTAGCGGGCACTTGGACTATGTAGTTTCCCTAGCAGGCATTTGGACTATTAAGGTTACCAAGCGGGACTTGGACTATGTAGGTTACCTAGCGGGCACTTGGACTATCTAGTTTATCTAGCAGGCACTTTGACTATCTAGGTTAACTAACGGGCACTTGGACTATGTAGGTTGCCTAGCGGGCACTTGGACTATGTAGGTTCCCTAGCGGGCACTTGGATTATGTAGGTTCCCTATCAGGCACTTGGATTAATAGGTTCCCTATCGGGCACTTGGACTATGTAGGTTAACTAGCGGGCCGTTGGACTGTCTAGGTAACCTAGCAGGCACTTGGACTATGTGGGTAAGCTAGCGGGCACTTGGACTGTCTAGGTTACCTAGAGGGCACTTTGACTATCTAGGTTAACGAAAGGGCACTTGGACTATGTAGGTTCACTAGCGGGCACTTGGATTATGTAGGTTCCCTATTAGGCACTTGGACTATGTAGGGGAACTAGCGGGCACTTGGACTGTCTAGGTAACCTAGCGGGCATTTGGACCATCTAGGTTAACGAACGGGCACTTGGACTATGTAGGTAAGCTAGCGGGCGCTTGGACTGTCTAGGTTACCTAGAGTGCACTTTGACTATCTAGGTTAACGAATGGGCACTTGGACTATGTAGGTTACCTAGCGGGCACTTGGACAATGTAGGATACCTATCAGACATTTGTACTACTTAGGTTATCTAGCGGGCAATTTGACTATGTAGGTTAAATAGCGGGCACTTGGACTATCTAGGTTTCCTAGCAGGCACTTGGACTATGTACATAACCTAGGGCGCACTTGGACTATCTAGGGTACCTAGTGGGCACTTGGACTATGTACGTCCCCTAGTGGGCAATTGGACTATCTAGGTTAACTAACGGACACTAGGACTATCTAGGTTAACTAGCGAGCACTTGGACTATCTAGGTTACCTAGCGGGCACTTGGACTTCTATGTTAATGAACGGGCCCTTGGACTATCTAGGTTAGGTAACGGGCACTTTGAGTATCTAGGTTACCTATCGGGAACTTGGACAATATAAGTTACCTAACGGGCACTTTGACTATCTAGGTTACATAGTGGGCACTTGGACTACGTAGGTTAACTAGCAAGCACTTGGACTCTAGGTTACCTATCGGGCACTTGGACTGTCTATGTTACCTAGCGGGCCCTTGGACTATGTAGATTTCCTAGCGGGCACTTGGACTATCTAGGTTAATGAACGGGCACTTGTAATATGTAGGTAACCTAGCAGGCACTGGGACAGTCTAGGTTACCTAGCGGGCACTTGTACTATCTAGGTTAACGAACGGGCACTTGGACTATGTAGGTTACCTAGCGGGCACTTGGACTATGTAGGATTCCTATCGGACATTTGGACTACTTAGGTTACCTAGCGGGCATTTGGACTATCTAGGTTAACTAGCGGACACTTGGACTATCTAGGTCAACTAGCGGGCCCTTGTACTATGTAGGTTAACTAGCGAGCACTTGGAGTATCTAGGTTAACTAGCGGACCTTGGACTACTTAGGTTAACTAGCGGGCCCTTGGACTATGTTGGTTAACTAGCGGGCACTCAGACGATCTAGGTTAACTAGAGGGCACTTGGACGATCTAGGTTAACTAGCGTGCACTTGGACTATCTAGGTTAACTAGCGGGCACTTGGATGGTCAATGTTAACTAGCGGGCACTTGGACTATCTAGGTTTGATAATGGGCACTTGGACTAAGTACGTCCCCTAGTGGGCACTTGGACACTCTAGGTTAACTAACGGGCACTAGGACTATCTAGGTTAACTAGCGGGCACTTGGACTATGTAAGTCAACTGGCGGTCCCTTGGACTAACTAGGTTAGCTAACTGGCACTTGGACTATGTAGGTTAACTAGCAGACACTTGCACGATCTATGTTAACTAGCGGGCTCTTGCACTATGTAGGTTAACTAGTGGGCCCATTGACTATGTTGGTTAACTAGCGGGCACTTGGACGATGTAGGTTAACTAGCGGGCACTTGGACTCTGTAGGTTCCCTAGCGGGCATTTGGACTATATAGATAACCTAGCGGGTACTTAGACTTTGTAGATTAACTAGCGGGCCCTTGGACTATGTAGGTTAACTAGTGGGCCCTTGGACTACTTAGGTTAACTAGCAGGCCCTTGGACGATCTAGGTTAACTAGCGGGTACTTGGACAATGTAGGTTAACTAGCGGGCCCTTGGACTATGTAGATTAACAAGCGGCACTTGGACTATCTCCGTTAACAAGTGGGCCCTTGGACTATATAGATTCCCTAGCTGGCATTTGGACTACATAGTTAACCTAGCGGGTACTTAGATTTTGTAGGTTACCTAGCGGGCACTTGGACTATCTAGGTTACCTAGCTGGCACTTGAACTATCTACGATACCTAGTGGGTTCCTGGTAGTATGTAGGTTACCTAGCGGGCTGTTGGACTATCTAGGTTACCAAGCGGGCACTTGGACAATCTAGGTTAACTAACGGGCACTTGGATTATGTAGGTTCCCTAGCGGGCCCTTGGACTATCTAGGTTTACTAGCGGGCACTTGGACTATCTAGGTTAACTAGCAGGCACTTGGACTATGTAGTTTCCCTAGCGGGCATTTGGATTATTTAGGTTACCTTGTGGGCACTTGGACTATGTATGTTACCTAGCGGGCACTTGGACTATGTAGGTTAACTAGAAGGCACTTGGACTAGCAAGGTTACCTAGCGGGCCCTTGGACTATGTAGGTTACCAGCGGGCACTTGGACTATCTAGGTTAAGAAATGTGCACTTGGACTATATAGGTAACGTAGCGGGCACTTGGACTGTCTAGGTTACCTAGCAGGCACTTGGCCTATCTACGTTAACGAACAGGCACTTGGACTATGTAGGTTAACTAGCGGACACTTCGACTATCTAGGTTACCTAGCAGGCAATTTGACTATCTAGGTTACCTAGCGGGCACTTGGACTATGTAGGCTCCCTAGCGGGCACTTGTACTATCTAGGTTACCTAGCAGGCAATTTGACTATCTAGGTTAACTAGCGGGCACTTGGAATATCTAGGTCAGCTAACGGGCACTTGGACTAAGTACGTCCCCTAGTGGGCACTTGGACACTCTAGGTTAACTAACGGGCACTAGGACTATCTAGGTTAACTAGCGGGCACTTGGACTATCTAGGTTAACTAACGGACGCTTTGACTAACTAGGTTAGCTAACTGGCACTTGGACTATGTAGGTTGCCTAGCGGGCACTTGGACTATGTAGGTTCCCTAGCGGGCACTTGGATTATGTAGGTTCCCTATCAGGCACTTGGATTAATAGGTTCCCTATCGGGCACTTGGACTATGTAGGTTAACTAGCAGGCTGTTGGACTGTCTAGGTAACCTAGCAGGCACTTGGACTATGTGGGTAAGCTAGCGGGCACTTGGACTGTCTAGGTTACCTAGAGGGCACTTTGACTATCTAGGTTAACGAAAGGGCACTTGGACTATGTAGGTTCACTAGCGGGCACTTGGATTATGTAGGTTCCCTATTAGGCACTTGGACTATGTAGGGGAACTAGCGGGCACTTGGACTGTCTAGGTAACCTAGCGGGCATTTGGACCATCTAGGTTAACGAACGGGCACTTGGACTATGTAGGTAAGCTAGCGGGCGCTTGGACTGTCTAGGTTACCTAGAGGGCACTTTGACTATCTAGGTTAACGAATGGGCACTTGGACTATGTAGGTTACCTAGCGGGCACTTGGACAATGTAGGATACCTATCAGACATTTGTACTACTTAGGTTATCTAGCGGGCAATTTGACTATGTAGGTTAAATAGCGGGCACTTGGACTATCTAGGTTTCCTAGCAGGCACTTGGACTATGTACATACCCTAGCGCGCACTTGGACTATCTAGGTTACCTAGCGGGCACTTGGACTATGTACGTCCCCTAGTGGGCAATTGGACTATCTAGGTTAACTAACGGACACTAGGACTATCTAGGTTAACTAGCGAGCACTTGGACTATCTAGGTTACCTAGCGGGCACTTGGACTTCTATGTTAATGAACGGGCCCTTGGACTATCTAGGTTAGGTAACGGGCACTTTGAGTATCTAGGTTACCTATCGGGAACTTGGACAATATAAGTTACCTAACGGGCACTTTGACTATCTAGGTTACATAGTGGGCACTTGGACTATGTAGGTTAACTAGCAAGCACTTGGACTCTAGGTTACCTAGCGGGCACTTGGACTGTCTATGTTACCTAGCGGGCCCTTGGACTATGTAGATTTCCTAGCGGGCACTTGGACTATCTAGGTTAATCAACGGGCACTTGTAATATGTAGGTAACCTAGCGGGCACTTGGACAGTCTAGGTTACCTAGCGGGCACTTGTACTATCTAGGTTAACGAACGGGCACTTGGACTATGTAGGTTACCTAGCGGGCACTTGGACTATGTAGGATTCCTATCGGACATTTGGACTACTTAGGTTACCTAGCGGGCATTTGGACTATCTAGGTTAACTAGCGGACACTTGGACTATCTAGGTCAACTAGCGGGCCCTTGTACTATGTAGGTTAACTAGCGAGCACTTGGAGTATCTAGGTTAACTAGCGGACCTTGGACTACTTAGGTTAACTAGCGGGCCCTTGGACTATGTTGGTTAACTAGCGGGCACTCAGACGATCTAGGTTAACTAGAGGGCACTTGGACGATCTAGGTTAACTAGCGTGCACTTGGACTATCTAGGTTAACTAGCGGGCACTTGGATGGTCAATGTTAACTAGCGGGCACTTGGACTATCTAGGTTTGATAATGGGCACTTGGACTAAGTACGTCCCCTAGTGGGCACTTGGACACTCTAGGTTAACTAACGGGCACTAGGACTATCTAGGTTAACTAGCGGGCACTTGGACTATGTAAGTCAACTGGCGGTCCCTTGGACTAACTAGGTTAGCTAACTGGCACTTGGACTATGTAGGTTAACTAGCAGACACTTGCACGATCTATGTTAACTAGCGGGCTCTTGCACTATGTAGGTTAACTAGTGGGCCCATTGACTATGTTGGTTAACTAGCGGGCACTTGGACGATGTAGGTTAACTAGCGGGCACTTGGACTCTGTAGGTTCCCTAGCGGGCATTTGGACTATATAGATAACCTAGCGGGTACTTAGACTTTGTAGATTAACTAGCGGGCCCTTGGACTATGTAGGTTAACTAGTGGGCCCTTGGACTACTTAGGTTAACTAGCAGGCCCTTGGACGATCTAGGTTAACTAGCGGGTACTTGGACAATGTAGGTTAACTAGCGGGCCCTTGGACTATGTAGATTAACAAGCGGCACTTGGACTATCTCCGTTAACAAGTGGGCCCTTGGACTATATAGATTCCCTAGCTGGCATTTGGACTACATAGTTAACCTAGCGGGTACTTAGATTTTGTAGGTTACCTAGCGGGCACTTGGACTATCTAGGTTACCTAGCTGGCACTTGAACTATCTACGATACCTAGTGGGTTCCTGGTAGTATGTAGGTTACCTAGCGGGCTGTTGGACTATCTAGGTTACCAAGCGGGCACTTGGACAATCTAGGTTAACTAACGGGCACTTGGATTATGTAGGTTCCCTAGCGGGCCCTTGGACTATCTAGGTTTACTAGCGGGCACTTGGACTATCTAGGTTAACTAGCAGGCACTTGGACTATGTAGTTTCCCTAGCGGGCATTTGGATTATTTAGGTTACCTTGTGGGCACTTGGACTATGTATGTTACCTAGCGGTCACTTGGACTATGTAGGTTAACTAGAAGGCACTTGAACTAGCAAGGTTACCTAGCGGGCCCTTGGACTATGTAGGTTACCAGCGGGCACTTGGACTATCTAGGTTAAGAAATGTGCACTTGGACTATATAGGTAACGTAGCGGGCACTTGGACTGTCTAGGTTACCTAGCAGGCACTTGGCCTATCTACGTTAACGAACAGGCACTTGGACTATGTAGGTTAACTAGCGGACACTTCGACTATCTAGGTTACCTAGCAGGCAATTTGACTATCTAGGTTACCTAGCGGGCACTTGGACTATGTAGGCTCCCTAGCGGGCACTTGTACTATCTAGGTTACCTAGCAGGCAATTTGACTATCTAGGTTAACTAGCGGGCACTTGGAATATCTAGGTCAGCTAACGGGCACTTGGACTAAGTACGTCCCCTAGTGGGCACTTGGACACTCTAGGTTAACTAACGGGCACTAGGACTATCTAGGTTAACTAGCGGGCACTTGGACTATCTAGGTTAACTAACGGACGCTTTGACTAACTAGGTTAGCTAACTGGCACTTGGACTATGTAGGTTAACTAGCAGACACTTGCAAGATCTATGTTAACTAGCGGGCTCTTGCACTATGTAGGTTAACTAGTGGGCCCATTGGCTATGTTGGTTACCTAGCGGGCACTTGGACTATGTATGATTCCTATCGGACATTTGGACTACTTAGGTTACCTAGCGGGCACTTGGACTATCTAGGTTAACTAGCGGACACTTGGACTATCTAGGTCAACTAGCGGGCCCTTGTACTATGTAGGTTAACTAGCGAACACTTGGAGTATCTAGGTTAACTAGCGGACCTTGGACTACTTAGGTTAACTAGCGGGCCCATGGACTATGTTGGTTAACTAGCGGGCACTCGGACGATCTAGGTTAACTAGAGGGCACTTGGACGATCTAGGTTAACTAGCGTGCACTTGGACTATCTAGGTTAACTAGCGGGCACTTGGATGGTCAATGTTAACTAGCGGGCACTTGGACTATCTAGGTTTGATAATGGGCACTTGGACTAAGTACGTCCCCTAGTGGGCACTTGGACACTCTAGGTTAACTAACGGGCACTAGGACTATCTAGGTTAACTAGCGGGCACTTGGACTATGTAAGTCAACTGGCGGTCCCTTGGACTAACTAGGTTAGCTAACTGGCACTTGGACTATGTAGGTTAACTAGCAGACACTTGCACGATCTATGTTAACTAGCGGGCTCTTGCACTATGTAGGTTAACTAGTGGGCCCATTGACTATGTTGGTTAACTAGCGGGCACTTGGACGATGTAGGTTAACTAGCGGGCACTTGGACTCTGTAGGTTCCCTAGCGGGCATTTGGACTATATAGATAACCTAGCGGGTACTTAGACTTTGTAGGTTAACTAGCGGGCCCTTGGATTATGTAGGTTAACTAGTGGGCCCTTGGACTACTTAGGTTAACTAGCAGGCCCTTGGACGATCTAGGTTAACTAGCGGGTACTTGGACAATGAAGGTTAACTAGCGGGCCCTTGGACTATGTAGATTAACAAGCGGCACTTGGACTATCTGCGTTAACAAGTGGGCCCTTGGACTATATAGATTCCCTAGCTGGCATTTGGACTACATAGTTAACCTAGCGGGTACTTAGATTTTGTAGGTTACCTAGCGGGCACTTGGACTATCTAGGTTACCTAGCTGGCACTTGAACTATCTACGATACCTAGTGGGTTCCTGGTAGTATGTAGGTTACCTAGCGGGCTGTTGGACTATCTAGGTTACCAAGCGGGCACTTGGACAATCTAGGTTAACTAACGGGCACTTGGATTATGTAGGTTCCCTAGCGGGCCTTTGGACTATCTAGGTTTACTAGCGGGCACTTGGACTATCTACGTTAACTAGCAGGCACTTGGACTATGTAGTTTCCCTAGCGGGCATTTGGATTATTTAGGTTACCTTGTGGGCACTTGGACTATGTATGTTACCTAGCGGGCACTTGGACTATGTAGGTTAACTAGAAGGCACTTGGACTAGCAAGGTTACCTAGCGGGCCCTTGGACTATGTAGGTTACCAGCGGGCACTTGGACTATCTAGGTTAAGAAATGTGCACTTGGACTATATAGGTAACGTAGCGGGCACTTGGACTGTCTAGGTTACCTAGCAGGCACTTGGCCTATCTACGTTAACGAACAGGCACTTGGACTATGTAGGTTAACTAGCGGACACTTCGACTATCTAGGTTACCTAGCAGGCAATTTGACTATCTAGGTTACCTAGCGGGCACTTGGACTATGTAGGCTCCCTAGCGGGCACTTGTACTATCTAGGTTACCTAGCAGGCAATTTGACTATCTAGGTTAACTAGCGGGCACTTGGAATATCTAGGTCAGCTAACGGGCACTTGGACTAAGTACGTCCCCTAGTGGGCACTTGGACACTCTAGGTTAACTAACGGGCACTAGGACTATCTAGGTTAACTAGCGGGCACTTGGACTATCTAGGTTAACTAACGGACGCTTTGACTAACTAGGTTAGCTAACTGGCACTTGGACTATGTAGGTTGCCTAGCGGGCACTTGGACTATGTAGGTTCCCTAGCGGGCACTTGGATTATGTAGGTTCCCTATCAGGCACTTGGATTAATAGGTTCCCTATCGGGCACTTGGACTATGTAGGTTAACTAGCGGGCCGTTGGACTGTCTAGGTAACCTAGCAGGCACTTGGACTATGTGGGTAAGCTAGCGGGCACTTGGACTGTCTAGGTTACCTAGAGGGCACTTTGACTATCTAGGTTAACGAAAGGGCACTTGGACTATGTAGGTTCACTAGCGGGCACTTGGATTATGTAGGTTCCCTATTAGGCACTTGGACTATGTAGGGGAACTAGCGGGCACTTGGACTGTCTAGGTAACCTAGCGGGCATTTGGACCATCTAGGTTAACGAACGGGCACTTGGACTATGTAGGTAAGCTAGCGGGCGCTTGGACTGTCTAGGTTACCTAGAGGGCACTTTGACTATCTAGGTTAACGAATGGGCACTTGGACTATGTAGGTTACCTAGCGGGCACTTGGACAATGTAGGATACCTATCAGACATTTGTACTACTTAGGTTATCTAGCGGGCAATTTGACTATGTAGGTTAAATAGCGGGCACTTGGACTATCTAGGTTTCCTAGCAGGCACTTGGACTATGTACATACCCTAGCGCGCACTTGGACTATCTAGGTTACCTAGCGGGCACTTGGACTATGTACGTCCCCTAGTGGGCAATTGGACTATCTAGGTTAACTAACGGACACTAGGACTATCTAGGTTAACTAGCGAGCACTTGGACTATCTAGGTTACCTAGCGGGCACTTGGACTTCTATGTTAATGAACGGGCCCTTGGACTATCTAGGTTAGGTAACGGGCACTTTGAGTATCTAGGTTACCTATCGGGAACTTGGACAATATAAGTTACCTAACGGGCACTTTGACTATCTAGGTTACATAGTGGGCACTTGGACTATGTAGGTTAACTAGCAAGCACTTGGACTCTAGGTTACCTAGCGGGCACTTGGACTGTCTATGTTACCTAGCGGGCCCTTGGACTATGTAGATTTCCTAGCGGGCACTTGGACTATCTAGGTTAATCAACGGACACTTGTAATATGTAGGTAACCTAGCGGGCACTTGGACAGTCTAGGTTACCTAGCGGGCACTTGTACTATCTAGGTTAACGAACGGGCACTTGGACTATGTAGGTTACCTAGCGGGCACTTGGACTATGTAGGATTCCTATCGGACATTTGGACTACTTAGGTTACCTAGCGGGCATTTGGACTATCTAGGTTAACTAGCGGACACTTGGACTATCTAGGTCAACTAGCGGGCCCTTGTACTATGTAGGTTAACTAGCGAGCACTTGGAGTATCTAGGTTAACTAGCGGACCTTGGACTACTTAGGTTAACTAGCGGGCCCTTGGACTATGTTGGTTAACTAGCGGGCACTCAGACGATCTAGGTTAACTAGAGGGCACTTGGACGATCTAGGTTAACTAGCGTGCACTTGGACTATCTAGGTTAACTAGCGGGCACTTGGATGGTCAATGTTAACTAGCGGGCACTTGGACTATCTAGGTTTGATAATGGGCACTTGGACTAAGTACGTCCCCTAGTGGGCACTTGGACACTCTAGGTTAACTAACGGGCACTAGGACTATCTAGGTTAACTAGCGGGCACTTGGACTATGTAAGTCAACTGGCGGTCCCTTGGACTAACTAGGTTAGCTAACTGGCACTTGGACTATGTAGGTTAACTAGCAGACACTTGCACGATCTATGTTAACTAGCGGGCTCTTGCACTATGTAGGTTAACTAGTGGGCCCATTGACTATGTTGGTTAACTAGCGGGCACTTGGACGATGTAGGTTAACTAGCGGGCACTTGGACTCTGTAGGTTCCCTAGCGGGCATTTGGACTATATAGATAACCTAGCGGGTACTTAGACTTTGTAGATTAACTAGCGGGCCCTTGGACTATGTAGGTTAACTAGTGGGCCCTTGGACTACTTAGGTTAACTAGCAGGCCCTTGGACGATCTAGGTTAACTAGCGGGTACTTGGACAATGTAGGTTAACTAGCGGGCCCTTGGACTATGTAGATTAACAAGCGGCACTTGGACTATCTCCGTTAACAAGTGGGCCCTTGGACTATATAGATTCCCTAGCTGGCATTTGGACTACATAGTTAACCTAGCGGGTACTTAGATTTTGTAGGTTACCTAGCGGGCACTTGGACTATCTAGGTTACCTAGCTGGCACTTGAACTATCTACGATACCTAGTGGGTTCCTGGTAGTATGTAGGTTACCTAGCGGGCTGTTGGACTATCTAGGTTACCAAGCGGGCACTTGGACAATCTAGGTTAACTAACGGGCACTTGGATTATGTAGGTTCCCTAGCGGGCCCTTGGACTATCTAGGTTTACTAGCGGGCACTTGGACTATCTAGGTTAACTAGCAGGCACTTGGACTATGTAGTTTCCCTAGCGGGCATTTGGATTATTTAGGTTACCTTGTGGGCACTTGGACTATGTATGTTACCTAGCGGGCACTTGGACTATGTAGGTTAACTAGAAGGCACTTGAACTAGCAAGGTTACCTAGCGGGCCCTTGGACTATGTAGGTTACCAGCGGGCACTTGGACTATCTAGGTTAAGAAATGTGCACTTGGACTATATAGGTAACGTAGCGGGCACTTGGACTGTCTAGGTTACCTAGCAGGCACTTGGCCTATCTACGTTAACGAACAGGCACTTGGACTATGTAGGTTAACTAGCGGACACTTCGACTATCTAGGTTACCTAGCAGGCAATTTGACTATCTAGGTTACCTAGCGGGCACTTGGACTATGTAGGCTCCCTAGCGGGCACTTGTACTATCTAGGTTACCTAGCAGGCAATTTGACTATCTAGGTTAACTAGCGGGCACTTGGAATATCTAGGTCAGCTAACGGGCACTTGGACTAAGTACGTCCCCTAGTGGGCACTTGGACACTCTAGGTTAACTAACGGGCACTAGGACTATCTAGGTTAACTAGCGGGCACTTGGACTATCTAGGTTAACTAACGGACGCTTTGACTAACTAGGTTAGCTAACTGGCACTTGGACTATGTAGGTTAACTAGCAGACACTTGCAAGATCTATGTTAACTAGCGGGCTCTTGCACTATGTAGGTTAACTAGTGGGCCCATTGGCTATGTTGGTTACCTAGCGGGCACTTGGACTATGTATGATTCCTATCGGACATTTGGACTACTTAGGTTACCTAGCGGGCACTTGGACTATCTAGGTTAACTAGCGGACACTTGGACTATCTAGGTCAACTAGCGGGCCCTTGTACTATGTAGGTTAACTAGCGAACACTTGGAGTATCTAGGTTAACTAGCGGACCTTGGACTACTTAGGTTAACTAGCGGGCCCATGGACTATGTTGGTTAACTAGCGGGCACTCGGACGATCTAGGTTAACTAGAGGGCACTTGGACGATCTAGGTTAACTAGCGTGCACTTGGACTATCTAGGTTAACTAGCGGGCACTTGGATGGTCAATGTTAACTAGCGGGCACTTGGACTATCTAGGTTTGATAATGGGCACTTGGACTAAGTACGTCCCCTAGTGGGCACTTGGACACTCTAGGTTAACTAACGGGCACTAGGACTATCTAGGTTAACTAGCGGGCACTTGGACTATGTAAGTCAACTGGCGGTCCCTTGGACTAACTAGGTTAGCTAACTGGCACTTGGACTATGTAGGTTAACTAGCAGACACTTGCACGATCTATGTTAACTAGCGGGCTCTTGCACTATGTAGGTTAACTAGTGGGCCCATTGACTATGTTGGTTAACTAGCGGGCACTTGGACGATGTAGGTTAACTAGCGGGCACTTGGACTCTGTAGGTTCCCTAGCGGGCATTTGGACTATATAGATAACCTAGCGGGTACTTAGACTTTGTAGGTTAACTAGCGGGCCCTTGGATTATGTAGGTTAACTAGTGGGCCCTTGGACTACTTAGGTTAACTAGCAGGCCCTTGGACGATCTAGGTTAACTAGCGGGTACTTGGACAATGAAGGTTAACTAGCGGGCCCTTGGACTATGTAGATTAACAAGCGGCACTTGGACTATCTGCGTTAACAAGTGGGCCCTTGGACTATATAGATTCCCTAGCTGGCATTTGGACTACATAGTTAACCTAGCGGGTACTTAGATTTTGTAGGTTACCTAGCGGGCACTTGGACTATCTAGGTTACCTAGCTGGCACTTGAACTATCTACGATACCTAGTGGGTTCCTGGTAGTATGTAGGTTACCTAGCGGGCTGTTGGACTATCTAGGTTACCAAGCGGGCACTTGGACAATCTAGGTTAACTAACGGGCACTTGGATTATGTAGGTTCCCTAGCGGGCCTTTGGACTATCTAGGTTTACTAGCGGGCACTTGGACTATCTAGGTTAACTAGCAGGCACTTGGACTATGTAGTTTCCCTAGCGGGCATTTGGATTATTTAGGTTACCTTGTGGGCACTTGGACTATGTATGTTACCTAGCGGGCACTTGGACTATGTAGGTTAACTAGAAGGCACTTGGACTAGCAAGGTTACCTAGCGGGCCCTTGGACTATGTAGGTTACCAGCGGGCACTTGGACTATCTAGGTTAAGGAATGTGCACTTGGACTATATAGGTAACGTAGCGGGCACTTGGACTGTCTAGGTTACCTAGCAGGCACTTGGCCTATCTACGTTAACGAACAGGCACTTGGACTATGTAGGTTAACTAGCGGACACTTCGACTATCTAGGTTACCTAGCAGGCAATTTGACTATCTAGGTTACCTAGCGGGCACTTGGACTATGTAGGCTCCCTAGCGGGCACTTGTACTATCTAGGTTACCTAGCAGGCAATTTGACTATCTAGGTTAACTAGCGGGCACTTGGAATGTCTAGGTCAGCTAACGGGCACTTGGACTAAGTACGTCCCCTAGTGGGCACTTGGACACTCTAGGTTAACTAACGGGCACTAGGACTATCTAGGTTAACTAGCGGGCACTTGGACTATCTAGGTTAACTAACGGACGCTTGGACTAACTAGGTTAGCTAACTGGCACTTGGACTATGTAGGTTAACTAGCAGACACTTGCACGATCTATGTTAACTAGCGGGCTCTTGCACTATGTAGGTTAACTAGTGGGCCCATTGGCTATGTTGGTTACCTAGCGGGCACTTGGACTATGTAGGATTCCTATCGGACATTTGGACTACTTAGGTTACCTAGCGGGCACTTGGACTATCTAGGTTAACTAGCGGACACTTGGACTATCTAGGTCAACTAGCGGGCCCTTGTACTATGTAGGTTAACTAGCGAGCACTTGGAGAATCTAGGTTAACTAGCGGACCTTGGACTACTTAGGTTAACTAGTGGGCCCTTGGACTATGTTGGTTAACTAGCGGGCACTTGGACGATCTAGGTTAACTAGAGGACACTTGGAGTATCTAGGTTAACTAGCGTGCACTTGGACTATCTAGGTTAACTAGCGGGCATTTGGATGGTCAATGTTAACTAGCGGGCACTTGGACTATCTTGGTTAGCTAACGGGCAATTGGACTAAGTACGTCCCCTAATGGGCACTTAGACACTCTAGGTTAACTAACGGGCACTAGGACTGTCTAGGTTAACTAGCGAGCACTTGGACTATGTAGGATCCCTATCGGACATTTGTACTACTTAAGTTAACTAGCGGGCACTTTGAGTATCTAGGTTAACTAGCGGGAACTTGTACTATGTAGGTCAACTAGCTGGCCCTTGTACTATGTAGGTTAACTAGCGGGCACTTGGACTATCTAGGTTAACTAGTGGACCTTGGACTACGTAGATTTACTAGCGGGCACATGGACTATGTATGTCCCCTAGTGGGCACTTGGACTATCTAGGTTAACTAACGGGAACTAGGACTATCTAGGTTAACTAGCGGGCACTTGGACTATCTAGGTTACCTAGCAGGCACTTGGATTATGAAGGATCCCTAGCGGGCACTTGGACTATCTAGGTTACCCAGCGGGCATGTGGACTATGTAGGTTAACTAGCGGACACTTGCACGATCTAGGTTAACTAGCGGGCCCTTGCACTATGTAGGTTAACTAGCGGGCCCATGGATTATGTAGGTTTACTAGCAGGCACTTGGATTATCTAGGTTAACTAGCGTGCACTTGGACTATGTATTTTCCCTAGCGGGCATTTGGACTATTAAGGTTGCCAAGCGGGAACTTGGACTATGTAGGTTACCTAGCGGGCACTTGGACTATCTAGGTTAACTAGCAGGCAATTTGACTATCTAGGTTAACTAACGGGCACTTGGACTATGTGGTTGCCTAGCGGGCACTTGGACTATGTAGGTTCCCTAGCGGGCACTTGGATTATGTAGGTTCCCTATCAGGCACTTGGATTATGTAGGTTCCCTATCGGGCACTTGGACTATGTAGGTTAACGAACGGGCACCTAGACTATGTAGGTAAGCTAGCGGGCACTTGGACTGTCTAGGTTACCTAGCGGGCACTTTGACTATCTAGGTTAACGAATGGGCACTTGGATTTGTAGGTTACCTAGCGGTCACTTGGACTATGTAGGATCCCTATCAGACATTTGTACTACTTAGGTTAACTAGCGGCCAATTTGACTATGTAGGTTAACTAGCGGGCACTTGGACTATCAAGGTTTCCTAGCCGGCACTTGGACTATCTACGTCAACTAACGGGCACTTGGACTATGTAGTTTCCCTAGCGGGCATTTGGATTATTTAGGTTACCTAGTGGGCACTTTGACTATGTAGGTTACTTAGCGGGCACATGGACAATGTAGGTTAACTAGAAGGCTCTTGGACTATCAAGGTTACCTAGTGGGCCCTTGGACTATGTAGGTTACCAGCGGGCACTTGGACTATCTAGGTTAACGAACGTGCACTTGGACTATGTAGGTAACCTAGCGGGCACTTGGACTATTTAGGTTACCTAGCAGGCACTTTGACTATCTAGGTTAACTAACGGGCACTTGGACTATGTAAGTTGCCTAGCGAGCACTTGGACTATGTACGTCCCCTAGCGGACACTTGGACTATCTAGGTTAACTAGAGGGCCCTTGGACTATGTAGGTTAACTATCG
This sequence comes from Tenrec ecaudatus, assembly GCF_050624435.1. NCBI lineage: Eukaryota > Metazoa > Chordata > Mammalia > Afrosoricida > Tenrecidae > Tenrec > Tenrec ecaudatus. The sequence goes on from NW_027459260.1 coordinate 91,797, forward strand.
GGCACTTGGATTATCTAGGTTAACTAGAGGGCACTTGGACGATCTAGGTTAACTAGCGGGCACTTGGACTATCTAGGTTAACTAGCGGGCACTTGGACTATCTAGATTAACTAGCGGGCCCTTGGACTATGTAGATTAACTAGCGGGCACTTGGACTATGTACGTCCCCTAGTGGGCACTTGGACTATCTAGGTTAACTAACGGGAACTAGGACTATCTAGGTTAACTAGCGGGCACTTGGACTATCTAGGTTACCTAGCAGGCACTTGGATTATGAAGGATCCCTAGCGGGCACTTGGACTATCTAGGTTACCCAGCGGGCAGGTGACTATGTAGGTTAACAAGCGGACACTTGCACGATTTAGGTTAACTAGCGAGCCCTTGCACTATGTAGGTTAACTAGCGGGCCCATGGATTATGTAGGTTTACTAGCAGGCACTTGGATTATCTAGGTTAACTAGTGTGCACTTGGACTATGTATTTTCCCTAGCGGGCATTTGGACTATTAAGGTTGCCAAGCGGGAACTTGGACTATGTAGGTTACCTAGCGTGCACTTGGACTATCTAGGTTAACTAGCAGGCAATTTGACTATCTAGGTTAACTAACGGGCACTTGGACTATGTAGGTTGCCTAGCGGGCACTTGGACTATGTAGGTTCCCTAGCGGGCACTTGGATTATGTAGGTTCCCTATCAGGCACTTGGATTATGTAGGTTCCCTATCGGGCACTTGGACTATGTAGGTTAACTAGCGGGCACTTGGACTGTCTAGGTAACCTAGCGGGCACATGGACTATCTAGGTTAACGAACGGGCACCTGGACCATGTAGGTAAGCTAGCGGGCACTTGGACTGTCTAGGTTACCTAGCGGGCACTTTGACTATCTAGGTTAACGAATGGGCACTTGGACTATGTAGGTTACCTAGCGGGCACTTGGACTATGTAGGATCCCTATCAGACATTTGTACTACTTAGGTTAACTAGCGGCCAATTTGACTATGTAGGTTAACTAGCGGGCACTTGGACTATCAAGGTTTCCTAGCCGGCACTTGGACTATCTACGTAAACTAACGGGCACTTGGACTATGTAGTTTCCCTAGCGGGCATTTGGATTATTTAGGTTACCTAGTGGGCACTTGGACTATGTAGGTTACCTAGCGGGCACTTGGACAATGTAGGTTAACTAGAAGGCTCTTGGATTATCAAGGTTACCTAGTGGGCCCTTGGACTATGTAGGTTACCAGCGGGCACTTGGACTATCTAGGTTAACGAACGTGCACTTGGACTATGTAGGTAACCTAGCGGGCACTTGGACTGTCTAGGTTACCTAGCGGGCACTTTGGCTATCTAGGTTAACGAATGGGCACTTGGACTATGTAGGTTACCTAGCGGGCACTTGGACTATGTAGGATCCCTATCAGACATTTGTACTACTTAGGTTAACTAGCGGCCAATTTGACTATGTAGGTTAACTAGCGGGCACTTGGACTATCAAGGTTTCCTAGCCGGCACTTGGACTATCTACGTCAACTAACGGGCACTTGGACTATGTAGTTTCCCTAGCGGTCATTTGGATTATTTAGGTTACCTAGTGGGCACTTGGACTATGTAGGTTACCTAGCGGGCACTTGGACAATGTAGGTTAATTAGAAGGCACTTGGACTATCAAGGTTACCTAGTGGGCCCTTGGACTATGTAGGTTACCAGCGGGCACTTGGACTATCTAGGTTAACGAACGTGCACTTGGACTATGTAGGTAACCTAGCGGGCACTTGGACTATTTATGTTACCTAGCAGGCACTTTGACTATCTAGGTTAACTAACGGGCACTTGGACTATGTAGGTTGCCTAGCGAGCACTTGGACTATGTACGTCCCCTAGCGGACACTTGGACTATCTAGGTTAACTAGAGGGCCCTTGGACTATGTAGGTTAACTATCGGGCACTTGGATTATCTAGGTTAACTAGCGGGCACTTGGACGATCTAGGTTAACTAGCGGGCTCTTGGACTATCCAGGTTAACTAGCGGGCACTTGGACTATCTAGATTAACTAGCGGGCCCTTGGACTATCTAGGTTTACTAGCGGGCACTTGGAATATCTAGGTTAACTAGCGGGCACTTGGACTATGTAGTTTCCCTAGAGGGCATTTGGATTATTTAGGTTACCTAGTGAGCACTTGGACTATGTAGGTTACCTAGCGGGCACTTGGACTATCTAGGTTAACTAGAAGGCACTTGGACTATCAAGGTTACCTAGCGGGCCCTTGAACTATGTAGGTTATCAGCGGGCACTTGGACTATCTAGGTTAACGAACGTGCACATGGACTATGTAGGTAACCGAGCGGGCACTTGGACTGTCTAGGTGACCTAGAGGGCACTTGGCCTATCTAGGTTAACGAACGGGCACTTGGACTATGTAGGTTACCTAGCGGGCACTTGGACTATGTAGGATCCCTATCAGACATTTGTACTACTTAGGTTACCTAGCGGACACTTGGACTATCTAGGTTAACGAACGGGCACTTGGACTACGTAGGTTAACTAGGGGACACTTCGACTATCTTGGTTAGCTCACGGGCAATTGGACTATCTAGGATACCTAGCGGGCACTTGGACTATGTAGGTCCCCTAGCGGGCACTTGGACTATTTAGGTTACCTAGCAGACACTTTGACTATCTAGGTTAACTAACGGGCACTTGGACTATGTAGGTTACCAGGAGGCTCTTGGACTATCTAGGTTAACGAACGTGCACTTGGACTATGTAGGTAACCTAGCGGGCACTTGGACTATTTAGGTTACCTAGCAGGCACTTTGACTATCTAGGTTAACTAACGGGCACTTGGACTATGTAAGTTGCCTAGCGAGCACTTGGACTATGTACGTCCCCTAGCGGACACTTGGACTATCTAGGTTAACTAGAGGGCCCTTGGACTATGTAGGTTAACTATCGGGCACTTGGATTATCTAGGTTAACTAGAGGGCACTTGGACGATCTAGGTTAACTAGCGGGCACTTGGACTATCTAGGTTAACTAGCGGGCACTTGGACTATCTAGATTAACTAGCGGGCCCTTGGACTATGTAGATTAACTAGCGGGCACTTGGACTATGTACGTCCCCTAGTGGGCACTTGGACTATCTAGGTTAACTAACGGGAACTAGGACTATCTAGGTTAACTAGCGGGCACTTGGACTATCTAGGTTACCTAGCAGGCACTTGGATTATGAAGGATCCCTAGCGGGCACTTGGACTATCTAGGTTACCCAGCGGGCAGGTGGACTATGTAGGTTAACAAGCGGACACTTGCACGATTTAGGTTAACTAGCGAGCCCTTGCACTATGTAGGTTAACTAGCGGGCCCATGGATTATGTAGGTTTACTAGCAGGCACTTGGATTATCTAGGTTAACTAGTGTGCACTTGGACTATGTATTTTCCCTAGCGGGCATTTGGACTATTAAGGTTGCCAAGCGGGAACTTGGACTATGTAGGTTACCTAGCGTGCACTTGGACTATCTAGGTTAACTAGCAGGCAATTTGACTATCTAGGTTAACTAACGGGCACTTGGACTATGTAGGTTGCCTAGCGGGCACTTGGACTATGTAGGTTCCCTAGCGGGCACTTGGATTATGTAGGTTCCCTATCAGGCACTTGGATTATGTAGGTTCCCTATCGGGCACTTGGACTATGTAGGTTAACTAGCAGGCACTTGGACTGTCTAGGTAACCTAGCGGGCACATGGACTATCTAGGTTAACGAACGGGCACCTGGACCATGTAGGTAAGCTAGCGGGCACTTGGACTGTCTAGGTTACCTAGCGGGCACTTTGACTATCTAGGTTAACGAATGGGCACTTGGACTATGTAGGTTACCTAGCGGGCACTTGGACTATGTAGGATCCCTATCAGACATTTGTACTACTTAGGTTAACTAGCGGCCAATTTGACTATGTAGGTTAACTAGCGGGCACTTGGACTATCAAGGTTTCCTAGCCGGCACTTGGACTATCTACGTAAACTAACGGGCACTTGGACTATGTAGTTTCCCTAGCGGGCATTTGGATTATTTAGGTTACCTAGTGGGCACTTGGACTATGTAGGTTACCTAGCGGGCACTTGGACAATGTAGGTTAACTAGAAGGCTCTTGGATTATCAAGGTTACCTAGTGGGCCCTTGGACTATGTAGGTTACCAGCGGGCACTTGGACTATCTAGGTTAACGAACGTGCACTTGGACTATGTAGGTAACCTAGCGGGCACTTGGACTGTCTAGGTTACCTAGCGGGCACTTTGGCTATCTAGGTTAACGAATGGGCACTTGGACTATGTAGGTTACCTAGCGGGCACTTGGACTATGTAGGATCCCTATCAGACATTTGTACTACTTAGGTTAACTAGCGGCCAATTTGACTATGTAGGTTAACTAGCGGGCACTTGGACTATCAAGGTTTCCTAGCCGGCACTTGGACTATCTACGTCAACTAATGGGCACTTGGACTATGTAGTTTCCCTAGCGGTCATTTGGATTATTTAGGTTACCTAGTGGGCACTTGGACTATGTAGGTTACCTAGCGGGCACTTGGACAATGTAGGTTAATTAGAAGGCACTTGGACTATCAAGGTTACCTAGTGGGCCCTTGGACTATGTAGGTTACCAGCGGGCACTTGGACTATCTAGGTTAACGAACGTGCACTTGGACTATGTAGGTAACCTAGCGGGCACTTGGACTATTTATGTTACCTAGCAGGCACTTTGACTATCTAGGTTAACTAACGGGCACTTGGACTATGTAGGTTGCCTAGCGAGCACTTGGACTATGTACGTCCCCTAGCGGACACTTGGACTATCTAGGTTAACTAGAGGGCCCTTGGACTATGTAGGTTAACTATCGGGCACTTGGATTATCTAGGTTAACTAGCGGGCACTTGGACGATCTAGGTTAACTAGCGGGCTCTTGGACTATCCAGGTTAACTAGCGGGCACTTGGACTATCTAGATTAACTAGCGGGCCCTTGGACTATCTAGGTTTACTAGCGGGCACTTGGAATATCTAGGTTAACTAGCGGGCACTTGGACTATGTAGTTTCCCTAGCGGGCATTTGGATTATTTAGGTTACCTAGTGAGCACTTGGACTATGTAGGTTACCTAGCGGGCACTTGGACTATCTAGGTTAACTAGAAGGCACTTGGACTATCAAGGTTACCTAGCGGGCCCTTGAACTATGTAGGTTACCAGCGGGCACTTGGACTATCTAGGTTAACGAACGTGCACATGGACTATGTAGGTAACCGAGCGGGCACTTGGACTGTCTAGGTGACCTAGAGGGCACTTGGCCTATCTAGGTTAACGAACGGGCACTTGGACTATGTAGGTTACCTAGCGGGCACTTGGACTATGTAGGATCCCTATCAGACATTTGTACTACTTAGGTTACCTAGCGGACACTTGGACTATCTAGGTTAACGAACGGGCACTTGGACTACGTAGGTTAACTAGCGGACACTTCGACTATCTTGGTTAGCTCACGGGCAATTGGACTATCTAGGTTACCTAGCGGGCACTTGGACTATGTAGGTCCCCTAGCGGGCACTTGGACTATTTAGGTTACCTAGCAGACACTTTGACTATCTAGGTTAACTAACGGGCACTTGGACTATGTAGGTTGCCTAGCGAGCACTTGGACTATGTAGGTTCCCAGCGGGCACTTGGACTATGTAGGTTCCCTATCGGGTACTTGGACTGTCTAGGTTAACTAGCGTGTAATTGGACTGTCTAGGTTACCTAGTGGGCACTTGGACTATGTAGTTTAGGTAGCAGGCACTTGGACTATGTAGGTTAACTAGCGGGCACTTGGACTATCTAAGTTACCTAGCGGGCACTTGGACTATGTAGGTAACATAATGGTCACTTGGACTGTCTAGGTTACCTAGCGGGGACTTGAACTATGTAGGTTAACTAGCGGGCACTTGGGGTATGTAGGATCCCTATCGGACATTTGTACTACTTAGGTTAACTAGCGGGCACTTTGACTATCTAGGTTAACTAGCAGGAACTTGGACTATCTAGGTCAACTAGCGGGCCCTTGTACTATGTAGGTTAACTAGCTGGTACTTGGACTATCTAGGTTAACTAGTGGACCTTGAACTATGTAGGTTAACTAGCGGGCACTTGGACTATGTACGTCCCCTAGTGGGCACTTGGACTATCTAGGTTAACTAACGGGAACTAGGTCTATCTAGGTTAACTAGCGGGCACTTGGACTATCTAGGTTACCTAGCAGGCACTTGGATTATGAAGGATCCCTAGCGGGCACTTGGACTATCTAGGTTACCTAGCGGGCACGTGGACTATGTAGGTCAATTAGCCAGCCCTTGCACTATGTAGGTTAACTAGCGGGCCAATGGATTATGTAGGTTTACTAGCAGGCACTTGGACTATCTAGGTTAACTAGTGGGCACTTGGACTATCTAGGTTAACTAGCGGGCACTTGGACTATCTAGATTAACTAGCGGGCCCTTGGACTATCTAGGTTTACTAGCGGGCACTTGGACTATCTAGGTTAACTAGCTGGCACTTTGACTATCTAGGTTAACTAGTGGACCTTGGACTATGTAGGTTAACTAGCGGCCACTTGGACTATGTACGTCCCCTAGTGGGCACTTGGACTATCTAGGTTAACTAATGGGAACTAGGACTATCTAGGTTAACTAGCGGGCACTTGGACTATCTAGGTTACCTAGCAGGCACTTGGATTATGAAGGATCCCTAGCGGGCACTTGGACTACCTAGGTTACCTAGCGGGCACGTGGACTATGTAGGTTAATTAGCCAGCCCTTGCACTATGTAGGTTAACTAGCGGGCCCATGGATTATGTAGGTTTACTAGCAGGCACTTGGACTATCTAGGTTAACTAGCGGGCACTTGGACTATGTAGTTTCCCTAGCAGGCATTTGGACTATTAAGGTTACCAAGCGGGGACTTGGACTATGTAGGTTACCTAGCGGGCACTTGGACTATCTAGTTTATCTAGCAGGCACTTTGACTATCTAGGTTAACTAACGGGCACTTGGACTATGCAGGTTGCCTAGCGGGCACTTGGACTATGTAGGTTCCCTAGCGGGCACTTGTTTTATGTAGGTTCCCTATCAGGCACTTGGATTATGTAGGTTCCCTATCGGGCACTTGGACTATGTAGGTTAACTAGCGGGCCGTTGGACTGTCTAGGTAACCTAGCAGGCACTTGGACTATGTGGGTAAGCTAGCGGGCACTTGGACTGTCTACGTTACCTAGCGGGCACTTTGACTATCTAGGTTAACGAATGGGCACTTGGACTATGTAAGTTACCTAGCGGGCACTTGGACTATGTAGGATCCCTATCAGACATTTGTACTACTTAGGTTATCTAGCGGGCAATTTGACTATGTAGGTTAAAAAGCGGGCACTTGGGCTATCTAGGTTTCCTAGCAGGCACTTGGACTATGTACATACCCTAGCGCGCACTTGGACTATCTAGGTTACCTAGCGGGCACTTGGCCTATGTACGTCCCCTAGTGGGCAATTGGACTATCTAGGTTAACTAACGGCACTAGGACTATCTAGGTTAACTAGCGAGCACTTGGACTATCTAGGTTACCTAGCTGGCACTTGGACTTCTAGGTTAATGAACGGGCACTTGAACTATGTAGGTTGCTTAGCGGGCACTTGGACTATCTAGGTTAGGTAACGGGCACTTTGAGTATCTAGGTTACCTAGCGGGAACTTGGACAATATAAGTTACCTAGCGGGCACTTGGACTATCTACGTTACCTAACGGGCACTTTGACTCTCTAGGTTACATAGTGGGCACTTGGACTATGTAGGTTAACTAGCTAGCACTTGGACTCTAGGTTACCTAGCGGGCCCTTGGACTATGTAGATTTCCTAGCGGGCACTTGGACTATCTAGGTTAAGGAACGGGCACTTGGACTATGTAGGTTACCTAGCGGGCACTTGGACTATGTAGGATTCCTATCGGACATTTGGACTACTTAGGTTACCTAGCGGGCACTTGGACTATCTAGGTTATCTAGCGGATTCTTGGACTATCTAGGTCAACTAGCGGGCCCTTGTACTATGTAGGTTAACTAGCGAGCACTTGGAGTATCTAGGTTAACTTGCGGACCTTGGACTACTTAGGTTAACTAGCTGGCCCTTGGACTATGTTGGTTAACTAGCGGGCACTTGGACGATCTAGGTTGACTAGAGGGCACTTGGACTATCTAGGTTAACTAGCGTGCACTTGGACTATCTAGGGTAATTAGCGGGCACTTGGATGGTCAATGTTAACTAGCGGGCACTTGGACTATCTAGGTTAGCCTACGGGCACTTGGACTAAGTACGTCCCCTAGTGGGCACTTGGACACTCTAGGTTAACTAACGGGCACTAGGACTATCTAGGTTAACTAGCGGGCACTTGACTATGTAAGTCAACTAGCGGGCCCTTGGACTAACTAGGTTAGCTAACTGGCACTTGGACTATGTAGGTTAACTAGCAGACACTTGCACGATCTATGTTAACTAGCGGGCTCTTGCACTATGTAGGTTAACTAGTGGGCCCATTGACTATGTTGGTTAACTAGCGGGCACTTGGACGATGTAGGTTAACTAGCGGGCACTTGGACTCTGTAGGTTCCCTAGCGGGCATTTGGACTATATAGATAACCTAGCTGGTACTTAGACTTTGTAGGTTAACTAGCGGGCCCTTGGACAATGTAGGTTAACTAGTGGGCCCTTGGACTACTTAGGTTAACTAGCAGGCCCTTGGACGATCTAGGTTAACTAGCGGGTACTTGGACAATGTAGGTTAACTAGCGGGCCCTTGGACTATGTAGATTAACTAGCGGCACTTGGACTATCTGCGTTAACAAGTGGGCCCTTGGACTATATAGATTCCCTAGCTGGCATTTGGACTACATAGTTAACCTAGCGGGTACTTAGATTTTGTAGGTTACCTAGCGGGCACTTGGACGATCTAGGTTACCTAGCTGGCACTTGAACTATCTACGTTACCTAGTGGGTTCCTGGTAGTATGTAGGTTACCTAGTGGGCTGTTGGACTATCTAGGTTACCAAGCGGGCACTTGGACTATCAAGGTTAACTAACGGGCACTTGGATTATGTAGGTTCCCTAGCGAGCCCTTGGACTATCTAGGTTTACTAGCGGGCACTTGGACTATCTAGGTTACCTAGCGGGCACTTGGACTATGTAGGTTCCCTAGCGGGCACTTGGATTATCTAGGTTATCTAGCAGGCAATTTGACTATCTAGGTTAACTAGCGGGCACTTGGATTATCTAGGTTAGCTAACGGGCACTTGGACTAAGTACGTCCCCTAGTGGGCACTTGGATACTCTAGGTTAATTAACGGGCACTAGGACTATCTAGGTTAACTAGCGGGCACTTGGACTATGTAAGTCCACTAGCGGGCGCTTGGACTAACTAGGTTAGCTAACTGGCACTTGGACTATGTAGGTTAACTAGCAGACACTTGCACGATCTATGTTAACTAGCGAGCTCTTGCACTATGTAGGTTAACTAGTGGGCCCATTGACTATGTTGGTTACCTAGCGGGCACTTGGACTATGTAGGATTCCTATCGGACATTTGGACTACTTAGGTTACCTAGAGGGCCCTTGGACTATCTAGGTTAACTAGCGGACACTTGGACTATCTAGGTTACCTAGCAGGCACTTGGATTATGAAGGATCCCTAGCGGGCACTTGGACTACCTAGGTTACCTAGCGGGCACGTGGACTATGTAGGTTAATTAGCCAGCCCTTGCACTATGTAGGTTAACTAGCGGGCCCATGGATTATGTAGGTTTACTAGCAGGCACTTGGACTATCTAGGTTAACTAGCGGGCACTTGGACTATGTAGTTTCCCTAGCAGGCATTTGGACTATTAAGGTTACCAAGCGGGGACTTGGACTATGTAGGTTACCTAGCGGGCACTTGGACTATCTAGTTTATCTAGCAGGCACTTTGACTATCTAGGTTAACTAACGGGCACTTGGACTATGCAGGTTGCCTAGCGGGCACTTGGACTATGTAGGTTCCCTAGCGGGCACTTGTTTTATGTAGGTTCCCTATCAGGCACTTGGATTATGTAGGTTCCCTATCGGGCACTTGGACTATGTAGGTTAACTAGCGGGCCGTTGGACTGTCTAGGTAACCTAGCAGGCACTTGGACTATGTGGGTAAGCTAGCGGGCACTTGGACTGTCTACGTTACCTAGCGGGCACTTTGACTATCTAGGTTAACGAATGGGCACTTGGACTATGTAAGTTACCTAGCGGGCACTTGGACTATGTAGGATCCCTATCAGACATTTGTACTACTTAGGTTATCTAGCGGGCAATTTGACTATGTAGGTTAAAAAGCGGGCACTTGGGCTATCTAGGTTTCCTAGCAGGCACTTGGACTATGTACATACCCTAGCGCGCACTTGGACTATCTAGGTTACCTAGCGGGCACTTGGCCTATGTACGTCCCCTAGTGGGCAATTGGACTATCTAGGTTAACTAACGGCACTAGGACTATCTAGGTTAACTAGCGAGCACTTGGACTATCTAGGTTACCTAGCTGGCACTTGGACTTCTAGGTTAATGAACGGGCACTTGAACTATGTAGGTTGCTTAGCGGGCACTTGGACTATCTAGGTTAGGTAACGGGCACTTTGAGTATCTAGGTTACCTAGCGGGAACTTGGACAATATAAGTTACCTAGCGGGCACTTGGACTATCTACGTTACCTAACGGGCACTTTGACTCTCTAGGTTACATAGTGGGCACTTGGACTATGTAGGTTAACTAGCTAGCACTTGGACTCTAGGTTACCTAGCGGGCCCTTGGACTATGTAGATTTCCTAGCGGGCACTTGGACTATCTAGGTTAAGGAACGGGCACTTGGACTATGTAGGTTACCTAGCGGGCACTTGGACTATGTAGGATTCCTATCGGACATTTGGACTACTTAGGTTACCTAGCGGGCACCTGGACTATCTAGGTTATCTAGCGGATTCTTGGACTATCTAGGTCAACTAGCGGGCCCTTGTACTATGTAGGTTAACTAGCGAGCACTTGGAGTATCTAGGTTAACTTGCGGACCTTGGACTACTTAGGTTAACTAGCTGGCCCTTGGACTATGTTGGTTAACTAGCGGGCACTTGGACGATCTAGGTTGACTAGAGGGCACTTGGACTATCTAGGTTAACTAGCGTGCACTTGGACTATCTAGGGTAATTAGCGGGCACTTGGATGGTCAATGCTAACTAGCGGGCACTTGGACTATCTAGGTTAGCCTACGGGCACTTGGACTAAGTACGTCCCCTAGTGGGCACTTGGACACTCTAGGTTAACTAACGGGCACTAGGACTATCTAGGTTAACTAGCGGGCACTTGACTATGTAAGTCAACTAGCGGGCCCTTGGACTAACTAGGTTAGCTAACTGGCACTTGGACTATGTAGGTTAACTAGCAGACACTTGCACGATCTATGTTAACTAGCGGGCTCTTGCACTATGTAGGTTAACTAGTGGGCCCATTGACTATGTTGGTTAACTAGCGGGCACTTGGACGATGTAGGTTAACTAGCGGGCACTTGGACTCTGTAGGTTCCCTAGCGGGCATTTGGACTATATAGATAACCTAGCTGGTACTTAGACTTTGTAGGTTAACTAGCGGGCCCTTGGACAATGTAGGTTAACTAGTGGGCCCTTGGACTACTTAGGTTAACTAGCAGGCCCTTGGACGATCTAGGTTAACTAGCGGGTACTTGGACAATGTAGGTTAACTAGCGGGCCCTTGGACTATGTAGATTAACTAGCGGCACTTGGACTATCTGCGTTAACAAGTGGGCCCTTGGACTATATAGATTCCCTAGCTGGCATTTGGACTACATAGTTAACCTAGCGGGTACTTAGATTTTGTAGGTTACCTAGCGGGCACTTGGACGATCTAGGTTACCTAGCTGGCACTTGAACTATCTACGTTACCTAGTGGGTTCCTGGTAGTATGTAGGTTACCTAGTGGGCTGTTGGACTATCTAGGTTACCAAGCGGGCACTTGGACTATCAAGGTAAACTAACGGGCACTTGGATTATGTAGGTTCCCTAGCGAGCCCTTGGACTATCTAGGTTTACTAGCGGGCACTTGGACTATCTAGGTTACCTAGCGGGCACTTGGACTATGTAGGTTCCCTACCGGGCACTTGGATTATCTAGGTTACCTAGCAGGCAATTTGACTATCTAGGTTAACTAGTGGGCACTTGGATTATCTAGGTTAGCTAACGGGCACTTGGACTATGTACGTCCCCTAGTGGGCACTTGGACACTCTAGGTTAACTAACGGGCACTAGGACTATCTAGGTTAACTAGCGGGCACTTGAACTATGTAAGTCCACTAGCGGGCGCTTGGACTAACTAGGTTAGCTAACTGGCACTTGGACTATGTAGGTTAACTAGCAGACACTTGCACGATCTATGTTAACTAGCGAGCTCTTGCACTATGTAGGTTAACTAGTGGGCCCATTGACTATGTTGGTTACCTAGCGGGCACTTGGACTATGTAGGATTCCTATCGGACATTTGGACTACTTAGGTTACCTAGCGGGCCCTTGGACTATCTAGGTTAACTAGCGGACACTTGGACTATCTAGGTCAACTAGCGGGCCCTTGTACTATGTAGGTTAACTAGCGAGCACTTGGAGTATCTAGGTTAACTAGCGGACCTTGGACTACTTAGGTTAACTAGCGGGCCCTTGGACTATGTTGGTTAAGTAGCGGAACTTGGACGATCTAGGTTAACTAGAGGGCACTTGGACTATCTAGGTTAACTAACGGGCACTTGGATTATGTAGGTTCCCTAGCGGGCCCTTGGAGTATCTAGGTTTACTAGCGGGCACTTGGACTATCTAGGTTAACTAGCAGGCACTTGGACTATGTAGTTTCCCTAGCGGGCATTTGGATTATTTAGGTTACCTAGTGGGCACTTGGACTATGTATGTTACCTAGCGGGCACTCGGACTATGTAGGTTAACTAGAAGTCACTTGGACTAGCAAGGTTACCTAGCGGGCCCTTGGACTATGTAGGTTACCAGCGGGCACTTGGACTATCTAGGTTAAGGAATGTGCACTTGGACTATGTAGGTAACGTAGCGGGCACTTGGACTGTCTAGGTTACCTAGCAGGCACTTGGCCTATCTACGTTAACGAACAGGCACTTGGACTATGTAGGTTAACTAGCGGACATTTCGACTATCTAGGTTACCTAGCAGGAAATTTGACTATCTAGGTTACCTAGCGGGCACTTGGACTATGTAGGTTCCCTAGCGGGCACTTGGACTATCTAGGTTACCTAGCAGGCAATTTGACTATCTGGGTTAACTAGCGGGCACTTGGACTATCTAGGTTAGCTAACGGGCACTTGGACTAAGTACGTCCCCTAGTGGGCACTTGGACATTCTAGGTTAACTAACGGGCACTAGGACTATCTAGGTTAACTAGCGGGCACTTGGACTATGTAAGTCCACTAGCGGGCGCTTGGACTAACTAGGTTAGCTAACTGGCACTTGGACTATGTAGGTTAACTAGCAGACACTTGCACGATCTATGTTAACTAGCGGGCTCTTGCACTATGTAGGTTAACTAGTGGGCCCATTGACTATGTTGGTTACCTAGCGGGCACTTGGACTATCTAGGTTAACTAGCGGACACTTGGACTATCTAGGTCAACTAGCGGGCCCTTGTACTATGTAGGTTAACTAGCGAACACTTGGAGTATCTAGGTTAACTAGCGGACCTTGGACTACTTAGGTTAACTAGCGGGTCCTTGGGCTATGTTGGTTAACTAGCGGGACTTGGACGATCTAGGTTAACTAGAGGGCACTTGGACGATCTAGGTTAACTAGCGTGCACTTGGACTATCGAGGTTAACTAGCGGGCATTTGGATGGTCAATGTTAACTAGCGGGCACTTGGACTATCTAGGTTAGCTAACGGGCACTTGGACTAAGTACGTCCCCTAGTGGGCACTTGGACACTCTAGGTTAACTAACGGGCACTAGGACTGTCTAGGTTAACTAGCGAGCACTTGGACTATGAAGGATCCCTATCGGACATTTGTACTACTTAGGTTAACTAGCGGGCACTTTGACTATCTAGGTTAACTAGAGGGAACATGTGCTATGTAGGTCAACTAGCGGGCTCTTGTACTATGTAGGTTAACTAGCGGGCACTTGGACTATCTAGGATAACTAGTGGACCTTGGACTATGTAGATTAACTAGCGGGCACTTGGACTATGTACGTCCCCTAGTGGGCACTTGGACTATCTAGGTTAACTAACGGGAACTAGGACTATCTAGGTTAACTAGCGGGCACTTGGACTATCTAGGTTACCTAGCAGGCACTTGGATTATGAAGGATCCCTAGCGGGCACTTGGACTATCTAGGTTACCTAGCGGGCAGGTGGACTATGTAGGTTAACTAGCAGACACTTGCACGATCTAGGTTAACTAGCGGGCCCTTGCATTTTGTAGGTTAACTAGCGGGCCCATGGATTATGTAGGTTTACTAGCAGGCACTTGGACTATCTAGGTTAACTAGCGTGCACTTGGACTATGTATTTTCCCTAGCGGGCATTTGGACTATTAAGGTTGCCAAGCGGGAACTTTGACTATGTAGGTTACCTAGCGGGGACTTGGACTACCTAGGTTAACTAGCAGGCAATTTGACTATCTAGGTTAACTAATGGGCACTTGGACTATGTAGGTTGCCTAGCAGGCACTTGGACTATCTAGGTTAACTAGCATGCACTTGGACTATGTATTTTCCCTAGCGGGCACTTGGACTATGTAGGTTACCTAGCGGGCACTTGGACTATGTAGGATCCCTATCAGACATTTGTACTACTTAGGTTAACTAGCGGCCAATTTGACTATGTAGGTTAACTAGCGGGCACTTGGACTATCAAGGTTTCCTAGCCGGCACTTGGACTATCTACGTCAACTAACGGGCACTTGGACTATGTAGTTTCCCTAGCGGGCATTTGGATTATTTAGGTTACCTAGTGGGCACTTGGACTATGTAGGTTACCTAGCGGGCACTTGCACAATGTAGGTTAACTAGAAGGCACTTGGACTATCAAGGTTACCTAGTGGGCCCTTGGAATATGTAGGTTACCAGCAGGCACTTGGACTATCTCGGTTAACGAACGTGCACTTGGACTATGTAGGTAACCTAGCGGGCACTTGGACTATTTAGGTTACCTAGCAGGCACTTTGACTATCTAGGTTAACTAACGGGCACTTGGACTATGTAGGTTGCCTAGTGAGCACTTGGACTATGTACGTCCCCTAGCGGACACTTGGACTATCTAGGTTAACTAGAGGGCCCTTGGACTATGTAAGTTAACTATCGGGCACTTGGATTATCTAGGTTAACTAGCGGGCACTTGGACGATCTAGGTTAACTAGCGGGCACTTGGACTATCTAGGTTAACTAGCGGGCACTTACTATCTAGATTAACTAGCGGGCCCTTGGACTATCTAGGTTTACTAGCGGGCACTTGGAATATCTAGGTTAACTAGCAGGCACTTGGACTATGTAGTTTCCCTAGCGGGCATTTGGATTATTTAGGTTACCTAGTGGGCACTTGGACTATGTAGGTTACCTAGCGGGCACTTGGACTATGTAGGTTAACTAGAAGGCACTTGGAATATCAAGGTTACCTAGCGGGGCCTTGAACTATGTAGGTTACCAGCGGGCACTTGGACTATCTAGGTTAACGAACGTGCACTTGGACTATGTAGGTAACCTAGCGGGCACTTGGACTGTCTAGGTTACCTAGAGGGCACTTGGCCTATCTAGGTTAACGAACGGGCACTTGGACTATGTAGGTTACCTAGCGGGCACTTGGATTATGAAGGATCCCTAGCGGGCACTTGGACTATCTAGGTTACCCAGCGGGCACATGGACTATCTAGGTTAACGAACGGGCACCTGGACCATGTAGGTAAGCTAGCGGGCACTTGGACTGTCTAGGTTACCTAGCGGGCACTTTGACTATCTAGGTTAACGAATGGGCACTTGGACTATGTAGGTTACCTAGCGGGCACTTGGACAATGTAGGTTAACTAGAAGGCACTTGGACTATCAAGGTTACCTAGTGGGCCCTTGGACTATGTAGGTTACCAGCGGGCACTTGGACTATCTAGGTTAACGAACGTGCACTTGGACTATGTAGGTAACCTAGCGGGCACTTGGACTGTCTAGGTTACCTAGCGGGCACTTTGGCTATCTAGGTTAACGAATGGGCACTTGGACTATGTAGGTTACCTAGCGGGCACTTGGACTATGTAGGATCCCTATCAGACATTTGTACTACTTAGGTTAACTAGCGGCCAATTTGACTATGTAGGTTAACTAGCGGGCACTTGGACTATCAAGGTTTCCTAGCCGGCACTTGGACTATCTACGTCAACTAAGGGGCACTTGGACTATGTAGTTTCCCTAGCGGGCATTTGGATTATTTAGGTTACCGAGTGGGCACTTGGACTATGTAGGTTACCTAGCGGGCACTTGGACAATGTAGGTTAACTAGAAGGCACTTGGACTATCAAGGTTACCTAGTGGGCCCTTGGACTATGTAGGTTACCAGCGGGCACTTGGACTATCTAGGTTAACGAACGTGCACTTGGAATATGTAGGTAACCTAGCAGGCACTTGGACTATTTAGGTTACCTAGCAGGCACTTTGACTATCTAGGTTAACTAACGGGCACTTGGACTATGTAGGTTGCCTAGCGAGCACTTGTACTATGTACGTCCCCTAGCGGACACTTGGACTATCTAGGTTAACTAGAGGGCCCTTGGACTATGTAGGTTAACTATCGGGCACCTGGATTATCTAGGTTAACTAGCGGGCACTTGGACGATCTATGTTAACTAGCGGGCACTTGGACTATGTAGTTTCCCTAGCGGGCATTTGGATTATTTAGGTTACCTAGTGGGCACTTGGACTATGTAGGTTACCTAGCGGGCACTTGGACTATGTAGGTTAACTAGAAGGCACTTGGACTATCAATGTTACGTAGCGGGGCCTTGAACTATGTAGGTTACCAGCGGGCACTTGGACTATCTAGGTTACCTAGCAGGCACTTGGATTATGAAGGATCCTTAGCGGGCACTTGGACTATGTAGGTAACCTAGCGTGCACGTGGACTATGTAGGTTAACTAGCCGGCCCTTGCACTATGTAGGTTAACTAGCGGGCCCATGGATTATGTAGGTTTACTAGCAGGCACTTGGACTATCTAGGTTAACTAGCAGGCACTTGGACTATGTAGTTTCCCTAGCAGGCATTTGGACTATTAAGGTTACCAAGCGGGAACTTGGACTATGTAGGTTACCTAGCGGGCACTTGGACTATCTAGGTTAACTAGCAGGCAATTTGACTATCTAGGTAAACTAACGGGCACTTGGACTATGTAGGTGCCTAGCGGGCACTTGGACTATGTAGGTTCCCTAGCGGGCACTTGGATTATGTAGGTTCCCTATCAGGCACTTGGATTATGTAGGTTCCCTAGCGGGCACTTGGACTATGTAGGTTAACTAGCGGGCACTTGGACTGTCTAGGTAACCTAGCGGGCACTTGGACTATCTAGGTTAACGAACGGGCACTTGGACTATGTAGGTAAGCTAGCGGGCACTTGGACTGTCTAGGTTACCTGGCGGGCACTTTGACTATCTAGGTTAACGAATGGGCACTTGGACTATGTAGGTTACCTAGCGGGCACTTGGACTATGTAGGATCCCTATCAGACATTTGTACTACTTAGGTTAACTAGCGGCCAATTTGACTATGTAGGTTAACTAGCGGGCACTTGGACTATCAAGGTTTCCTAGCCGGCACTTGGACTATCTACGTCAACTAACGGGCACTTGGACTATGTAGTTTCCCTAGCGGGCATTTGGATTATTTAGGTTACCTAGTGGGCACTTGGACTATGTAGGTTACCTAGCGGGCACTTGGACAATGTAGGTTAACTAGAAGGCACTTGGACTATCAAGGTTACCTATCGGGCCCTTGAACTATGTAGGTTACCAGCGGGCACTTGGCCTATCTAGGTTAACGAACGGGCACTTGGACTATGTAAGTTACCTAGCGGGTACTTTGACTGTCTAGGTTAACTAGCGGGTAATTGGACTGTCTAGGTTACCTAGTGGGCACTTGGACTATGTAGTTTACCTAGCAGGCACTTGGACTATGTAGGTTAACTAGCGGGCACTTGGACTATGTAGGTTAACAAGCGGACAGTTCGACTATCTAGGTTAGCTCACGGGCAATTGGACTATCTAGGTTATCTAGCGGGCACTTGGACTATGTAGGTTCCCTAGCGGGCACTTGGACTATTTAGGTTACCTAGCAGGCACTTTGACTATCTAGGTTAACTAGCGGCCAATTTGACTATGTAGGTTGCCTAGCGAGCACTTGGACTATGTACGTCCCCTAGCGGACACTTGGACTATCTAGGTTAACTAGAGGGCCCTTGGATTATGTAGGTTAACTATCGGGCACTTGGATTATCTAGGTTAACTAGCGGGCACTTGGACAATCTAGGTTAACTAGCGGGCACTTGGACTATATAGGTTAACTAGCGGGCACTTGGACTATCTAGATTAACTAGCGGGCCCTTGAACTATCTAGGTTTACTAGCGGGCACTTGGACTATGTAGTTTCCCTAGCGGGCATTTGGATTATTTAGTTTACCTAGTGGGCACTTGGACTATGTAGGTTAACTAGAAGGCACTTGGACTATCAAGGTTACCTAGCGGGCCCTTGAACTATGTAGGTTACCAGCGGGCACTTGGCCTATCTAGGATAACGAACGGGCACTAGGACTATGTAGGATCCCTATCAGACATTTGGACTACTTAGGTTACCTAGCGGGCACTTGGACTATCTAGGTTAACGAACGGGCACTTGGACTATGTGGTTTAACAAGCGGACACTTCGACTATCTAGGTTAGCTCACGGGCAATTGGACTATCTAGGTTATGTAGCGGGCACTTGGACTATGTACGTGCCCTAGCGGGCACTTGGACTATCTAGGTCAACTAGCGGGTCCTTGTACTATGTAGGTTAACTAGCGGGCACTTGGACTATCTAGGTTACCTAGCGGGCACGTGGAATATGTAGGTTAACTAGACGGCCCTTGCACTATGTAGGTTAACTAGCGGGACCATGGATTATGTAGGTTTACTAGCAGGCACTTGGACTATATAGGTTAACTAGCAGGCACTTGGACTATGTAGTTTCCCTAGCAGGCATTTGGACTATTAAGGGTACCAAGCGGGAACTTGGACTATGTAGGTTACCTAGCGGGCACTTGGACTATCTAGGTTAACTAGCAGGCAATTTGACTATCTGGGTAAACTAACGGGCACTTGGACTATGTAGGTTGCCTAGCGGGCACTTGGACTATGTAGGTTCCCTAGCGGGCACTTGGATTATGTAGGTTCCCTATCAGGCACTTGGATTATGTAGGTTCCCTAGCGGGCACTTGGATTATGTAGGTTAACTAGCGGACACTTGGACTGTCTAGGTAACCTAGCGGGCACTTTGACTATCTAGGTTAACGAATGGGCACTTGGACTATGTAGGTTACCTAGCGGGCACTTGGACTATGTAGGATCCCTATCAGACATTTGTACTACTTAGGTTAACTAGCGGCCAATTTGACTATGTAGGTTAACTAGCGGGCACTTGGACTATCAAGCTTTCCTAGCCGGCACTTGGACTATCTACGTCAACTAACGGGCACTTGGACTATGTAGTTTCCCTAGCGGGCATTTGGATTATTTAGGTTACCTAGTGGGCACTTGGACTATGTAGGTTACCTAGCGGGCACTTGGACAATGTAGCTTAACTAGAAGGCACTTGGACTATCAAGGTTACTTAGTGGGCCCTTGGACTATGTAGGTTACCAGCGGGCTCTTGGACTATCTAGGTTAACGAACGTGCACGTGGAATATGTAGGTAACCCAGAGGGCACTTGGACTATTTAGGTTACCTAGCAGGCACTTTGACTATCTAGGTTAACTAACGGGCACTTGGACTATGTAGGTTGCCTAGCGAGCACTTGGACTATGTACGTCCCCTAGCGGACACTTGGACTATCTAGGTTTACTAGAGGGCCCTTGGACTATGTAGGTTAACTATCGGGCACTTGGATTATCTAGGTTAACTAGCGGGCACTTGGACTATCTAGGTTAACTAGCGGGCACTTGGACTATCTAGATTAACTAGCGGGACCTTGGACTATCTAGGTTTACTAGCGGGCACTTGGACTATGTAGTTTCCCTAGCGGGCTTTTGGATTATTTAGGTTACCTAGTGGGCACTTAGACTATGTAGGTTAACTAGCGGGCACTTGGACTATGTAGGTTAACTAGAAGGCACTTGGACTATCAAGGTTACCTAGCGGGCCCTTGAACTATGTAGGTTACCAGCGGGCACTTGGCCTATCTAGGTTAACGAACGGGCACTTGGACTATGTAAGTTACCCAACGGGCATTTGGACTATGTATGATCCCTATCGGACATTTGGATTACTTAGGTTACCTAGCGGGCACTTGGACTATCTAGGTTAACGAACGGGCACTTGGACTATGTAGGTTAACAAGCGGACACTTCGACTATCTAGGTTAGCTCACGGGCAATTGGACTATCTAGGTTATCTAGCGGGCACTTGGACTATGTAGGTTCCCTACCGGGCACTTGGACTATGTAGGTTAACTAAAAGGCACTTGGACTATCAAGGTTACCTAGCGGGCCCTTGAACTATGTAGGTTACCAGCGGGCACTTGGCCTATCTAGGTTAACGAACGGGCACTTGGACTATGTAGGTTACCTAGCGGGCACTTGGACTATGTAGGATCCCTATCGGACATTTGGACTACTTAGGTTACCTAGCGGGCACTTGGACTATCTAGGTTAACGAACGGGCACTTGGACTATGTAGGTTAACAAGCGGACACTTCGACTATCTAGGTTAGCTCACGGGCAATTGGACTATCTTGGTTATCTAGCGGGCACTTGGACTACGTAGGTTCCCTAGCAGGCACTTGGACTATTTAGGTTACCTAGCAGGCACTTTGATTATCTAGGTTAACTAACGGGCACTTGGACTATGTAGGTTGCCTAGCGAGCAATTGGACTATGTAGGTTCCCAGCGGGCACTTGGACTATGTAGGTTCCCTATCGGGTACTTGGACTGTCTAGGTTAACTAGTGGGTAATTGGACTGTCTAGGTTACCTAGTGGGCACTTGGACTATGTAGTTTACCTAGCAGGCACTTGGACTATGTAGGTTAACTAGCGGGCACTTGGACTATCTAGGTTACCTAGCGGGCACTTGGACTATGTAGGTAACATAATGGTCACTTGGACTGTCTAGGTTACCTAGCGGGGACTTGGACTTTGTAGGTTAACTAGCGGGCACATGGACTATGTAGGATCCCTATCGGACATTTGTACTACTTAGGTTAACTAGCTGGCACTTTGACGATCTAGGTTAACTATCGGGAACTTGGACTATCTAGGTCAACTAGCGGGCCCTTGTACTATGTAGGTTAACTAGCTGGCACTTGGACTATCTAGGTTAACTAGTGGACCTTGGACTATGTAGGTTAACTAGCGGGCACTTGGACTATGTACGTCCCCTAGTGGGCACTTGGACTATCTAGGTTAACTAACGGGAACTAGGACTATCTAGGTTAACTAGCGGGCACTTGGACTATCTAGGTTACCTAGCAGGCACTTGGATTATGAAGGATCCCTAGCGGGCACTTGGACTATCTAGGTTACCTAGCGGGCACGTGGACTATGTAGGTTAACTAGCGGGCCCTTGCACTATGTAGGCTAACTAGCGGGCCCATGGATTATGTAGGTTTACTAGCAGGCACTTGGACTATCTAGGTTAACTAGCAGGCACTTGGACTATGTAGTTTCCCTAGCGGGCATTTGGATTATTTAGGTTACCTAGTGGGCACTTGGACTATGTAGGTTACCTAGCGGGCACTTGGACTATGTAGGTTAACTAGAAGGCACTTGGACTATCAAGGTTACCTAGCGGGCCCTTGAACTATGTAGGTTACCAGCGGGCACTTGGACTATCTAGGTTAACGAACGTGCACTTGGACTATATAGGTAACCCAGCGGGCACTTGGACTGTCTAGGTTACCTAGCAGGCACTTGGCCTATCTAGGATAACGAACGGGCACTTGGACTATGTAGGTTACCTAGCGGGCACTTGGACTATGTAGGATCCCTATCAGACATTTGGACTACTTAGGTTACCTAGCGGGCACTTGGACTATCTAGGTTAACGAACGGGCACTTGGACTATGTACGTTAACTAGCGGACACTTCGACTATCTAGGTTAGCTCACGGGCAATTGGACTATCTAGGTTATCTAGCGGGCACTTGGACTATGTAGGTTCCCTAGCGGGCACTTGGACTATTTAGGTTACCTAGCAGGCACTTTGACTATCTAGGTTAACTAACGGGCACTTGGACTATGTAGGTTGCCTAGCGAGCAATTGGACTATGTAGGTTCCCAGCGGGCACTTGGACTATGTAGGTTCCCTATCGGGTACTTGGACTGTCTAGGTTAACTAGTGGGTAATTGGACTGTCTAGGTTACCTAGTGGGCACTTGGACTATGTAGTTTACCTAGCAGGCACTTGGACTATGTAGGTTAACTAGCGGGCACTTGGACTATCTAGGTTACCTAGCGGGTACTTGGACTATGTAGGTAACATAATGGTCACTTGGACTGTCTAGGTTACCTAGCGGGGACTTGGACTATGTAGGTTAACTAGCGGGCACTTGGACTATGTAGGATCCCTATCGGACATTTGTACTACTTAGGTTAACTAGCGGGCACTTTGACTATCTAGGTTAACTAGCGGGAACTTGGACTATCTAGGTCAACTAGCGGGCCCTTGTACTATGTAGGTTAACTAGCTGGCACTTGGACTATCTAGGTTAACTAGTGGACCTTGGAATATGTAGGTTAACTAGCGGGCACTTGGACTATGTACATACCCTAGCGCGCACTTGGACTATCTAGGTTACCTAGCGGGCACTTGGACTATGTACGTCCCCTATTGGGCAATTGGACTATCTAGGTTAACTAATGGGCACTAGGACTATCTAGGTTAACTAGCGAGCACTTGGACTATCTAGGTTACCTAGCTGGCACTTGGACTTCTAGGTTAATGAATGGGCACTTGGAGTATGTAGGTTGCTTAGCGGGCACTTGGACTATCTAGGTTAGGATAACGGGCACTTTGAGTATCTAGGTTACCTAGCGGGAACTTGGACAATATAAGTTACCTAGAGGGCACTTGGACTATCTAGGTTACCTAACGGGCACTTTCACTCTCTAGGTTACATAGTGGGCACTTGGACTATGTAGGTTAACTAGCAAGCACTTGGACTCTAGGTTACCTTGCGGGCACTTGGACTATCTAGGTTACCTAGCGGGCCCTTGGACAATGTAGATTTCCTAGCGGTCACTTGGACTATCTAGGTTAACGAACGGGCACTTGTAATATGTAGGTAACCTAGCTGGCACTTGGACAGTCTAGGTTACCTAGCGGGCACTTGTACTATCTAGGTTAACGAAAGGGCACTTGGACTATGTAGATTACCTAGCGGGCACTTGGACTATGTAGGATCCCTATCGGACATTTGGACTACTTAGGTTACCTAGCGGGCACTTGGACTATCTAGGTTAACTAGCGGACACTTGGACTATCTACGTCAACTAGCGGGCCCTTGTACTATGTAGGTTAACTAGCGAGCACTTGGAGTATCTAGGTTAACTAGCGGACCTTGGACTACTTAGGTTACGTAGCGGGCCCTTGGACTACGTTGGTTAACTAGCGGGCACTTGGACGATCTAGGTTAACTAGAGGGCACTTGGACTATCTAGGTTAACTAGCGTGCACTAGGACTATCTAGGTTAACTAGCGGGCACTTGGATGGTCAATGTTAACTAGCGGGCACTTAAACTATCAAGGTTACCTAGCGGGCCCTTGAACTATGTATGTTACCAGCGGGCACTTGGCCTATCTAGGTTAACGAACGGGCACTTGGACTATGTAGGTTACCTAGCGGGCACTAGGACTATGTAGGATCCCTATCAGACATTTGGACTACTTAGGTTACCTAGCGGGCACTTGGACTATCTAGGTTAACGAACGGGCACTTGGACTATGTAGGTTAACAAGCGGACACTTCGACTATCTAGGTTAGCTCACGGGCAATTGGACTATCTAGGTTATCTAGCGGGCACTTGGACTATGTACGTTCCCTAGCGGGCACTTGGACTATCTAGGTCAACTAGCGGGCCCTTGTACTATGTAGGTTAACTAGCTGGCACTTGGACTATCTAGGTTAACTAGTGGACCTTGGACTATGTAGGTTAACTAGCGGGCACTTGGACTATGTGCGTCCCCTAGTGGGCACTTGGACTATCTAGGTTAACTAACGGGAACTAGGACTATCTAGGTTAACTAGCGGGCACTTGGACTATCTAGGTTACCTAGCAGGCACTTGGATTATGAAGGATCCCTAGCGGGCACTTGGACTATCTAGGTTACCTAGCGGGCACGTGGAATATGTAGGTTAACTAGCCGGCCCTTGCACTATGTAGGTTAACTAGCGGGCCCATTGATTATGTAGGTTTACTAGCAGGCACTTGGACTATCTAGGTTAACTAGCAGGCACTTGGACTATGTAGTTTCCCTAGCAGGCATTTGGACTATTAAGGTTACCAAGCGGGAACTTGGACTATGTAGGTTACCTAGCGGTCACTTGGACTATCTAGGTTAACTAGCAGGCAATTTGACTATCTAGGTAAACTAACGGGCACTTGGACTATGTAGGTTGCCTAGCGGGCACTTGGACTATGTAGATTCCCTAGCGGGCACTTGGATTATGTAGGTTCCCTATCAGGCACTTGGATTATGTAGGTTCCCTAGCGGGCACTTGGACTATGTAGGTTAACTAGCGGGCACTTGGACTGTCTAGGTAACCTAGCGGGCACTTGGACTATCTAGGTTAATGAACGGGCACTTGGACTATGTAGGTAAGCTAGCGGGCACTTGGACTGTCTAGGTTACCTGGCGGGCACTTTGACTATCTAGGTTAACGAATGGGCACTTGGACTATGTATGTTACCTAGCGGGCACTTGGACTATGTAGGATCCCTATCAGACATTTGTACTACTTAGGTTAACTAGCGGCCAATTTGACTATGTAGGTTAACTAGCGGGCACTTGGACTATCAAGGTTTCCTAGCCAGCACTTGGACTATCTACGTCAACTAACGGGCACTTGGACTATGTAGTTTCCCTAGCGGGCATTTGGATTATTTAGGTTACGTAGTGGGCACTTGGACTATGTAAGTTACCTAGCGGGCACTTGGACAATGTTGGTTAACTATAAGGCACTTGGACTATCAAGGTTACCTATCGGGCCCTTGAATTATGTAGGTTACCAGCTTGCACTTGGCCTATCTAGGTTAACGAACGGTCACTTGGACTATGTAAGTTACCTAGCGGGTACTTTGACTGTCTAGGTTACATAGCGGGCACTTGGACTATGTAGTTTACCTAGCAGGCACTTGGACTATGTAGGTAACATAATGGTCACTTGGACTGTCTAGGTTACCTAGCGGGGACTTGGACTATTTAGGTTAACTAGCGGGCACTTGGACTATGTAGGATCCCTATCGGACATTTGTACTACTTAGGTTTCTAGCGGGCACTTTGACTATCTAGGTTAACCAGGGGGAACTTGGACTATCTAGGTCAACTAGCGGGCCCTTGTACTATGTAGGTTAACTAGCTGGCACTTGGACTATCTAGGTTAACTAGTGGACCTTGGACTATGTAGGTTAACTAGCGGGCACTTGGACTATGTACGTCCCCTAGTGGGCATTGGACTATCTAGGTTAACTAACGGGAACTAGGACTATCTAGGTTAACTAGCGGGCACTTGCACTATCTAGGTTACCTAGCAGGCACTTGGATTATGAAGGATCCCTAGCGGGCACTTGGACTATCTAGGTTACCTAGCGGGCACGTGGAATATGTAGGTTAACTCGCCGGCCCTTGCACTATGTAGGTTAACTAGCGGGACCATGGATTATGTAGGTTTACTAGCAGGCACTTGGACTATCTAGGTTAACTAGCAGGCACTTGGACTATGTAGTTTCCCTAGCAGGCATTTGGACTATTAAGGTTACCAAGCGGGAACTTGGACTATGTAGGTTACCTAGCGGGCACTTGGACTATCTAGGTTAACTAGCAGGCAATTTGACTATCTAGGTAAACTAACGGGCACTTGGACTATGTAGGTTGCCTAGGGGGCACTTGGACTATGTAGGTTCCCTAGCGGGCACTTGGATTATGTAGGTTCCCTATCAGGCACTTGGATTATGTAGGTTCCCTAGCGGGCACTTGGACTATGTAGGTTAACTAGCGGGCACTTGGACTGTCTAGGTAACCTAGCGGGCACTTGGACTATCTAGGTTAACGAACGGGCACTTGGACTATGTAGGTAAGCTAGCGGGCACTTGGACTGTCTAGGTTACCTGGCGGGCACTTTGACTATCTAGGTTAACGAATGGGCACTTGGACTATGTAGGTTACCTAGCGGGCACTTGGACTATGTAGGATCCCTATCAGACATTTGTACTACTTAGGTTAACTAGCGGCCAATTTGACTATGTAATTTAACTAGCGGGCACTTGGACTATCAAGGTTTCCTAGCCGGCACTTGGACTATCTACGTCAACTAACGGGCACTTGGACTATGTAGTTTCCCTAGCGGGCATTTGGATTATTTAGGTTACCTAGTGGGCACTTGGACTATGTAGGTTACCTAGCGGGAACTTGGACAATGTAGGTTAACTAAAGGCACTTGGACTTTCAAGGTTACTTTGTGGGCCCTTGGACTATGTAGGTTACCAGCGGGCTCTTGGACTATCTAGGTTAACGAACGTGCACTTGGAATATGTAGGTAACCCAGCGGGCACTTGGACTATTTAGGTTACCTAGCAGGCACTTTGACTATCTAGGTTAACTAACGGGCACTTGGACTATGTAGGTTGCCTAGCGAGCACTTGGACTATGTACGTCCCCTAGCGGACACTTGGACTATCTAGGTTTACTAGAGGGCCCTTGGACTATGTAGGTTAACTATCGGGCACTTGGATTATCTAGGTTAACTAGCGGGCACTTGGACAATCTAGGTTAACTAGCGGGCACTTGGACTATCTAGGTTAACTAGCGGGCACTTGGACTATCTAGATTAACTAGCGGGACCTTGGACTATCTAGGTTTACTAGCGGGCACTTGGGCTATGTAGTTTCCCTAGCGGGCATTTGGATTATTTAGGTTACCTAGCGGGCCCTTGAACTATGTAGGTTACCAGCGGGCACTTGGCCTATCTAGGTTAACGAACGGGCACTTGGACTATGTAAGTTACCCAGCGGGCTCTTGGACTATGTAGGATCCCTATCGGACATTTGGACTACTTAGGTTACCTAGCGGGCACTTGGACTATCTAGGTTAACGAACGGGCACTTGGACTATGTAGGTTAACAAGCGGACACTTCGACTATCTAGGTTAGCTCACGGGCAATTGGACTATCTAGGTTATCTAGCGGACACTTAGACTATGTAGGTTCCCTTCCGGGCACTTGGACTATGTAGGTTAACTAAAAGGCACTTGGACTATCAAGGTTACCTAGCGGGCCCTTGAACTATGTAGGTTACCAGCGGGCACTTGGCCTATCTAGGTTAACGAACGGGCACTTGGACTATGTAGGTTACCTAGCGGGCACTTGGACTATGTAGGATCCCTATCGGACTTTTGGACTACTTAGGTTACCTAGCGGGCACTTTGACTATCTAGGTTAACGAACGGGCACTTGGACTATGTAGGTTAACAAGCGGACACTTCGACTATCTAGGTTAGCTCACGGGCAATTGGACTATCTAGGTTATCTAGCGGGCACTTGGACTATGTAGGTTCCCTAGCGGGCACTTGGACTATTTAGGTTACCTAGCAGGCACTTTGATTATCTAGGTTAACTAACGGGCACTTGGACTATGTAGGTTGCCTAGCGAGCAATTGGACTATGTAGGTTCCCAGCAGGCACTTGGACTATGTAGGTTCCCTATCGGGTACTTGGACTGTCTAGGTTAACTAGTGGGTAATTGGACTGTCTAGGTTACCTAGTGGGCACTTGGACTGTGTAGTTTACCTAGCAGGCACTTGGACTATGTAGGTTAACTAGCGGGCACTTGGACTATCTAGGTTACCTAGCGGGCACTTGGACTATGTAGGTAACATAATGCTCACTTGGACTGTCTAGGTTACCTAGCGGGGACTTGGACTATGTAGGTTAACTAGCGGGCACATGGACTATGTAGGATCCCTATCGGACATTTGTACTACTTAGGTTAAATAGCTGGCACTTTGACTATCTAGGTTAACTATCGGGAACTTGGACTATCTAGGTCAACTAGCGGGCTCTTGTACAATGTAGGTTAACTAGCTGGCACTTGGCTATCTAGGTTAACTAGTGGACCTTGGACTATGTAGGTTAACTAGCGGGCACTTGGACTATGTACGTCCCCTAGTGGGCACTTGGACTATCTAGGTTAACTAACGGGAACTAGGACTATCTAGGTTAACTAGCGGGCACTTTAACTATCTAGGTTACCTAGCAGGCACCTGTTTTATGAAGGATCCCTAGCGGGCACTTGGACTATCTAGGTTACCTAGCGGGCACGTGGACTATGTAGGTTAACTAGCCGGCCCTTGCACTATGTAGGTTAACTAGCGGCTCCATGGATTATGTAGGTTTACTACCAGGCACTTGGACTATCTAGGTTAACTAGCAGGCACTTGGACTATGTAGTTTCCCTAGCGGGCATTTGGATTATTTAGGTTACCTAGTGGGCACTTGGACTATGTAGGTTACCTAGCGGGCACTTGGACTATGTAGGTTAACTAGAAGGCACTTGGACTATCAAGGTTACCTAGCGGGCCCTTGAACTATGTAGGTTACCAGCGGGCACTTGGACTATCTAGGTTAACGAACGTGCACTTGGACTATAGAGGTAACCCAGCGGGCACTTGGACTGTCTAGGTTACCTAGCAGGCAATTGGCCTATCTAGGATAACGAACGGGCACTTGGACTATGTAGGTTACCTAGCGGGCACTTGGAATATGTAGGATCCCTATCTGACATTTAGACTACTTAGGTTACCTAGCGGGCACTTGGACTATCTAGGTTAACGAACGGGCACTTGGACTATGTAGGTTAACTAGCGGACATTTCGACTATATAGGTTAGCTCACGGGCAATTGGACTATCTAGGTTATCTAGCGGGCACTTGGACTATGTAGGTTCCCTAGCGGGCACTTGGACTATTTAGGTTACCTAGCAGGCACTTTGACTATCTAGGTTAACTAACGGGCACTTGGACTATGTAGGTTGCCTAGCGAGCAATTGG
Organism: Tenrec ecaudatus; assembly: GCF_050624435.1. Taxonomy (NCBI): domain Eukaryota; kingdom Metazoa; phylum Chordata; class Mammalia; order Afrosoricida; family Tenrecidae; genus Tenrec; species Tenrec ecaudatus. The sequence continues at coordinate 121,438 of NW_027459260.1, forward strand.
ACTATGTAGGTTCCCCGCGGGCACTTGGACTATGTAGGTTCCCTACCGGGTACTTGGACTGTCTAGGTTAACTAGTGGATATTTGGACTGTCTAGGTTACCTAGTGGGCACTTGGACTATGTAGTTTACCTAGCAGGCAGTTGGACTATGTAATTTAACTAGCGGGCACTTGGACAATCTAGGTTACCTAGCGGGCACTTGGACTATGTAGGTAACATAATGGTCACTTGGACTGTCTAGGTTACCTAGCGGAGACTTGGAATATGTAGGTTAACTAGCGGGCACTTGGACTATGTAGGATCCCTATCGGACATTTGTACTACTTAGGTTAACTAGCGGGCACTTTGACTATCTAGGTTAACTAGCGGGAACTTGGACTATCTAGGTCAACTAGCGGGCCCTTGTACTATGTAGGTTAACTAGCTGGGACTTGGACTATCTAGGTTAACTAGTGGACCTTGGACTATGTAGGTTAACTAGCGGGCACTTGGACTATGTACATACCCTAGCGCGCACTTGGACTATCTAGGTTACCTAGCGGGCACTTGGACTATGTACGTCCCCTAGTGGGCAATTGGACTATCTAGGTTAACTAATGGGCACTAGGACTACCTAGGTTAACTAGCGAGCACTTGGACTATCTAGGTTACCTAGCTGGCACTTGGACTTCTAGGTTAATGAATGGGCACTTGGACTATGTAGGTTGCTTAGTGGGCACTTGGACTATCTCGGTTACCTAACGTGCACCTTCACTCTCTAGGTTACATAGTGGGCACTTGGACTATGTAGGTTAACTAGCAAGCACTTGGACTCTAGGTTACCTTGCGGGCACTTGGACAATGTAGATTTCCTAGCGGGCACTTGGACTATCTAGGTTAACGAACGGGCACTTGTAATATGTAGGTAACCTAGCTGGCACTTGGACAGTCTAGGTTACCTAGCGGGCACTTGTACTATCTAGGTTAACGAAAGGGCACTTGGACTATGTAGGTTACCTAGCGGGCACTTGGACTATGTAGGATTCCTATCGGACATTTGGACTACTTAGGTTACCTAGCGGGCACTTGGACTATCTAGGTTAACTAGCGGACACTTGGACTATCTAGGTCAACTAGCGGGCCCTTGTATTATGTAGGTTAACTAGCGAGCACTTGGAGTATCTAGGTTAACTAGCGGACCTTGGACTACTTAGGTTACGTAGCGGGCCCTTGGACTATGTTGGTTAACTAGCGGGCACTTGGACGATCTAGGTTAACTAGCGTGCACTTGGAGTATCTAGGTTAACTAGCGGGCACTTGGATGGTCAATGTTAACTAGCGGGCACTTGGACTATCTAGGTTAGCTAACGGGCACTTGGACTAAGTACGTCCCCTAGTGGGCACTTGGACACTCTAGGTTAACTAACGGGCACTAGGACTATCTAGGTTAACTAGCGGGCCCTTGGACTAACTAGGTTAGCTAACTGGCACTTGGACTATGTAGGTTAACTAGCAGACAGTTGCACGATCTATGTTAACTAGCGGGCTCTTGCACTATGTAGGTTAACTAGTGGGCCCATTGACTATGTTGGTTAACTAGCGGGCACTTGGACGATGTAGGTTAACTAGCGGGCACTTGGACTCTGTAGGTTCCCTAGCGGGCATTTGGACTATATAGATAACCTAGCGGGTACTTAGACTTTGTAGGTTACCTAGCGGGCCCTTGGACTATGTAGGTTAACTAGTTGGCCCTTGGACTATATAGGTTACCTAGCGGGCACTTGGACGATCTAGGTTAACTAGCGGGTACTTGGACTATGTAGGTTAACTAGCGGGCCCTTGGACTATGTAGATTAACTAGCGCCACTTGGACTATCTGCGTTAACAAGTGGGCCCTTGGACTATATAGATTCCCTAGCTGGCATTTGGACTACATAGATAACCTAGCGGGCACTTAGATTTTGTAGGTTACCTAGCGGGCACTTGGACTATCTAGGTTACCTAGCTGGCACTTGAACTATCTACGTTGCCTAGTGGGTTCTTGGAGTATGTAGGTTACCTAGTGGGCTGTTGGACTATCTAGGTTACCAAGCGGGCACTTGGACTATCTAGGTTAACTAACGGGCACTTGGATTATGTAGGTTCCCTAGCGGGCCCTTGGACTATGTAAGTTCTCCTCCGGGCACTTGGAATATGTGGGTTTCCTGACGGGCATTTGGACTACTTAGGTTACCTAACGGGCACTTGGACTATGTAGGTTCCCTAGCGGGCACTTGGACTATCTAGGTTAACTAGCGGGCACTTAAACTATCTAGATTAACTAGCGGGCCCTTGACTATCTACGTTTACTATCGGGCACTTGGACTATCTAGGTTAACTAGCAGGCACTTGGACTATGTAGTTTCCCTAGCGGGCATTTGGATTATTTAGGTTACCTAGCGGGCCCTTGAACTATGTAGGTTACCAGCGGGCACTTGGCCTATCTAGGTTAACGAACGGGCACTTGGACTATGTAAGTTACCCAGCGGGCTCTTGGACTATGTAGGATCCCTATCGGACATTTGGACTACTTAGGTTACCTAGCGGGCACTTGGACTATCTAGGTTAACGAACGGGCACTTGGACTATGTAGGTTAACAAGCGGACACTTCGACTATCTAGGTTAGCTCACGGGCAATTGGACTATCTAGGTTATCTAGCGGACACTTAGACTATGTAGGTTCCCTTCCGGGCACTTGGACTATGTAGGTTAACTAAAAGGCACTTGGACTATCAAGGTTACCTAGCGGGCCCTTGAACTATGTAGGTTACCAGCGGGCACTTGGCCTATCTAGGTTAACGAACGGGCACTTGGACTATGTAGGTTACCTAGCGGGCACTTGGACTATGTAGGATCCCTATCGGACTTTTGGACTACTTAGGTTACCTAGCGGGCACTTTGACTATCTAGGTTAACGAACGGGCACTTGGACTATGTAGGTTAACAAGCGGACACTTCGACTATCTAGGTTAGCTCACGGGCAATTGGACTATCTAGGTTATCTAGCGGGCACTTGGACTATGTAGGTTCCCTAGCGGGCACTTGGACTATTTAGGTTACCTAGCAGGCACTTTGATTATCTAGGTTAACTAACGGGCACTTGGACTATGTAGGTTGCCTAGCGAGCAATTGGACTATGTAGGTTCCCAGCAGGCACTTGGACTATGTAGGTTCCCTATCGGGTACTTGGACTGTCTAGGTTAACTAGTGGGTAATTGGACTGTCTAGGTTACCTAGTGGGCACTTGGACTGTGTAGTTTACCTAGCAGGCACTTGGACTATGTAGGTTAACTAGCGGGCACTTGGACTATCTAGGTTACCTAGCGGGCACTTGGACTATGTAGGTAACATAATGCTCACTTGGACTGTCTAGGTTACCTAGCGGGGACTTGGACTATGTAGGTTAACTAGCGGGCACATGGACTATGTAGGATCCCTATCGGACATTTGTACTACTTAGGTTAAATAGCTGGCACTTTGACTATCTAGGTTAACTATCGGGAACTTGGACTATCTAGGTCAACTAGCGGGCTCTTGTACAATGTAGGTTAACTAGCTGGCACTTGGCTATCTAGGTTAACTAGTGGACCTTGGACTATGTAGGTTAACTAGCGGGCACTTGGACTATGTACGTCCCCTAGTGGGCACTTGGACTATCTAGGTTAACTAACGGGAACTAGGACTATCTAGGTTAACTAGCGGGCACTTGAACTATCTAGGTTACCTAGCAGGCACCTGTTTTATGAAGGATCCCTAGCGGGCACTTGGACTATCTAGGTTACCTAGCGGGCACGTGGACTATGTAGGTTAACTAGCCGGCCCTTGCACTATGTAGGTTAACTAGCGGCTCCATGGATTATGTAGGTTTACTACCAGGCACTTGGACTATCTAGGTTAACTAGCAGGCACTTGGACTATGTAGTTTCCCTAGCGGGCATTTGGATTATTTAGGTTACCTAGTGGGCACTTGGACTATGTAGGTTACCTAGCGGGCACTTGGACTATGTAGGTTAACTAGAAGGCACTTGGACTATCAAGGTTACCTAGCGGGCCCTTGAACTATGTAGGTTACCAGCGGGCACTTGGACTATCTAGGTTAACGAACGTGCACTTGGACTATAGAGGTAACCCAGCGGGCACTTGGACTGTCTAGGTTACCTAGCAGGCAATTGGCCTATCTAGGATAACGAACGGGCACTTGGACTATGTAGGTTACCTAGCGGGCACTTGGAATATGTAGGATCCCTATCTGACATTTAGACTACTTAGGTTACCTAGCGGGCACTTGGACTATCTAGGTTAACGAACGGGCACTTGGACTATGTAGGTTAACTAGCGGACATTTCGACTATATAGGTTAGCTCACGGGCAATTGGACTATCTAGGTTATCTAGCGGGCACTTGGACTATGTAGGTTCCCTAGCGGGCACTTGGACTATTTAGGTTACCTAGCAGGCACTTTGACTATCTAGGTTAACTAACGGGCACTTGGACTATGTAGGTTGCCTAGCGAGCAATTGGACTATGTAGGTTCCCCGCGGGCACTTGGACTATGTAGGTTCCCTACCGGGTACTTGGACTGTCTAGGTTAACTAGTGGATATTTGGACTGTCTAGGTTACCTAGTGGGCACTTGGACTATGTAGTTTACCTAGCAGGCAGTTGGACTATGTAATTTAACTAGCGGGCACTTGGACAATCTAGGTTACCTAGCGGGCACTTGGACTATGTAGGTAACATAATGGTCACTTGGACTGTCTAGGTTACCTAGCGGAGACTTGGAATATGTAGGTTAACTAGCGGGCACTTGGACTATGTAGGATCCCTATCGGACATTTGTACTACTTAGGTTAACTAGCGGGCACTTTGACTATCTAGGTTAACTAGCGGGAACTTGGACTATCTAGGTCAACTAGCGGGCCCTTGTACTATGTAGGTTAACTAGCTGGGACTTGGACTATCTAGGTTAACTAGTGGACCTTGGACTATGTAGGTTAACTAGCGGGCACTTGGACTATGTACATACCCTAGCGCGCACTTGGACTATCTAGGTTACCTAGCGGGCACTTGGACTATGTACGTCCCCTAGTGGGCAATTGGACTATCTAGGTTAACTAATGGGCACTAGGACTACCTAGGTTAACTAGCGAGCACTTGGACTATCTAGGTTACCTAGCTGGCACTTGGACTTCTAGGTTAATGAATGGGCACTTGGACTATGTAGGTTGCTTAGTGGGCACTTGGACTATCTCGGTTACCTAACGTGCACCTTCACTCTCTAGGTTACATAGTGGGCACTTGGACTATGTAGGTTAACTAGCAAGCACTTGGACTCTAGGTTACCTTGCGGGCACTTGGACAATGTAGATTTCCTAGCGGGCACTTGGACTATCTAGGTTAACGAACGGGCACTTGTAATATGTAGGTAACCTAGCTGGCACTTGGACAGTCTAGGTTACCTAGCGGGCACTTGTACTATCTAGGTTAACGAAAGGGCACTTGGACTATGTAGGTTACCTAGCGGGCACTTGGACTATGTAGGATTCCTATCGGACATTTGGACTACTTAGGTTACCTAGCGGGCACTTGGACTATCTAGGTTAACTAGCGGACACTTGGACTATCTAGGTCAACTAGCGGGCCCTTGTATTATGTAGGTTAACTAGCGAGCACTTGGAGTATCTAGGTTAACTAGCGGACCTTGGACTACTTAGGTTACGTAGCGGGCCCTTGGACTATGTTGGTTAACTAGCGGGCACTTGGACGATCTAGGTTAACTAGCGTGCACTTGGAGTATCTAGGTTAACTAGCGGGCACTTGGATGGTCAATGTTAACTAGCGGGCACTTGGACTATCTAGGTTAGCTAACGGGCACTTGGACTAAGTACGTCCCCTAGTGGGCACTTGGACACTCTAGGTTAACTAACGGGCACTAGGACTATCTAGGTTAACTAGCGGGCCCTTGGACTAACTAGGTTAGCTAACTGGCACTTGGACTATGTAGGTTAACTAGCAGACAGTTGCACGATCTATGTTAACTAGCGGGCTCTTGCACTATGTAGGTTAACTAGTGGGCCCATTGACTATGTTGGTTAACTAGCGGGCACTTGGACGATGTAGGTTAACTAGCGGGCACTTGGACTCTGTAGGTTCCCTAGCGGGCATTTGGACTATATAGATAACCTAGCGGGTACTTAGACTTTGTAGGTTACCTAGCGGGCCCTTGGACTATGTAGGTTAACTAGTTGGCCCTTGGACTATATAGGTTACCTAGCGGGCACTTGGACGATCTAGGTTAACTAGCGGGTACTTGGACTATGTAGGTTAACTAGCGGGCCCTTGGACTATGTAGATTAACTAGCGCCACTTGGACTATCTGCGTTAACAAGTGGGCCCTTGGACTATATAGATTCCCTAGCTGGCATTTGGACTACATAGATAACCTAGCGGGCACTTAGATTTTGTAGGTTACCTAGCGGGCACTTGGACTATCTAGGTTACCTAGCTGGCACTTGAACTATCTACGTTGCCTAGTGGGTTCTTGGAGTATGTAGGTTACCTAGTGGGCTGTTGGACTATCTAGGTTACCAAGCGGGCACTTGGACTATCTAGGTTAACTAACGGGCACTTGGATTATGTAGGTTCCCTAGCGGGCCCTTGGACTATGTAAGTTCTCCTCCGGGCACTTGGAATATGTGGGTTTCCTGACGGGCATTTGGACTACTTAGGTTACCTAACGGGCACTTGGACTATGTAGGTTCCCTAGCGGGCACTTGGACTATCTAGGTTAACTAGCGGGCACTTAAACTATCTAGATTAACTAGCGGGCCCTTGACTATCTACGTTTACTATCGGGCACTTGGACTATCTAGGTTAACTAGCAGGCACTTGGACTATGTAGTTTCCCTAGCGGGCATTTGGATTATTTAGGTTACCTAGTGGGCACTTGGACTATGTATGTTACCTAGCGGGCACTTGGACTATGTAGGTTAACTAGAAGGCACTGGGACTATCAACGTTACCTAGCGGGCCCTTGGACTATGTAGGTTACCAGTGGCCACTTGGACTATCTAGGTCAAGGAATGTGCACTTGGCCTATGTAGGTAACCTAGCGGGCACTTGGACTGTCTAGGTTACCTAGCAGGCACTTGGCCTATCTACTTTAACGAACAGGCACTTGGACTATGTAGGTTAACTAGCGTACACTTCGACTATCTAGGTTAGCTAACGGGCAATTGGACTATCTAGGTTACCTAGCGGGCACTTGGACTATGTAGGTTCCCTAGCGGGCACTTGGACTATTTAGGTTACCTAGCAGGCACTTTGACTATCTAGGTTAACTAACGGGCACTTGGACAATGTAGGTTGCCTAGCGAGCACTTGGACTATGTAGGTTCCCTATCGGGTACTTGGACTGTCTAGGTTAACTAGGGGGCAATTGGACTGTCTAGGTTACCTAGTGGGTGCTTGGACTATGTAGTTTACCTAGGAGGCACTTGGACTATGTAGGTAAACTAGCGGGCACTTGGACTATCTAGGTTACCTAACGGGCACTTGGAATATGTACGTTCCCTAGCGGGCACTTGGGCTATCTACGTTACCTAGCGGGCACTTGGACTATGTAGGTTAACGAACGGGCACTTGGACTATGTACGTAACCTAATGGTCTCTTGGACTGTCTAGGTTACCTAGCGGGAACTTGGACTATGTAGGTTAACAAGCAGGCACTTGGACTATCAAGGTTAATTAGTGGAACCTTGCTCTATGTAGTTGAACTAGCAGGCCTTTGGACTATGTAAGTTAACTATAGGGCACTTTGATGATCCTGGTTAACTAGCGGGCGCATGGACTATCTAGGTTAACTAGCGGGCTCTTGGACTCTCTAAGTTAACTAGCGGGCACTTGGACTATGTAGGTTAACTAGCGCGCACTTGGAAGATCTAGGTTAAGTAGCGCATAATTGGACTATGTAGGTTAACTAGCGGGCCCTTGGACTATGTAGATTATCTAGTGGCACTTGGACTATCTACGTTAACTAGCGGGCCCTTGGACTATGTAGATTCCCTAGCGGGCACTTGGACTCTGTATGTTCCCTACGAACACTTGAACTATGTAGGTTCCCTAGCAGGCACTTGGACTATGTAGGTTCCAGAGCGGGCACTTGGACTATGTAAGTTAACTACCGGGCACATGGACTATGTAGGTTAACTAGCGGGCCCTTGGACTATCAAGGTTACCTAGCGGGCACTTGGACTATGTAGGTTAACTACCGGGCACATGCACTATCTAGGTTACCTAGCGGGCACTTGGACTATGTAGGTTCCCTATCGGGCACTTGGACAATGTAGGTTAACTAGCGGGCACTTGGACTGTCTAGGTAACCTAGCGGGCACTTGGACTATGTAGTTTAACGAACGGGCATTTGGAATATGTAGGTTACCTAGCAGACACTTGGACTGTCCAGGTTACCTAGCGGGCACTTGGCTATCTAGGTTAACGAACGGGCACTTGGACTATCTAGGTTGCCTAGCGGGCATTTGGACTATGTAAGTTACCTAGCGGGCACTTGGACTATCTAGGTTACCTAGCGGGCAGTTGGACTAAGTAGATTAACTAGCGGGCACTTGGACTATGTTTGTTGCATAGCGGGCAATTGGACTATCTAGGTTAGGTAATGGGCACTTGGATTATATAGGTTACCTAGCGGAACCTTTGACTATGTAGGTTACCTAGCGGGCACTTGGACTATCTAGGTTAACGAAAGGGCACTTGGACTATGAAGCTTACCTAGCGGGCACTTGGATTATCTAGGTTAGCTAACAGGAACTTGGAATATCTAGGTTACGTAGCGGGCACTTGGACTATGTAGGTTACCTTGCGGGCACTTGTACTATCTAGGTTACCTAACGGGAAATTGGACTATGTAGATTAACTAGCGGACACTTGGACGATCTAGGTTCACTAGCGGGCACTTGGAATATCTAGGTTAACTAGCGGGCCCTAGGACTATGTAGGTTCCCTATCGGGCACTTGGACTATGTAGGTTCCCTAGCGGGCACTTGGACTATATAGGTTAACTAGCGGGCCCTTGGACTATGTAGGTTAACTAGCACGCACTTTGACGATCTAGGTTAACTAGCGCGTATTTGGACTATGTAGGTTAACTAGCGGGCCCTTGGACTATTTAGATTCCCTAGCGGGCACTTGGACTCTGTATGTTCCCTATGGACACTTGAACTATGCAGGTTCCCTAGCAGGCACTTGGACTATGTAGGTTCCAGAGCGGGCACTTGGACTATGTAAGTTAACTACCGGGCACTTAGACTATGTAGGTTATCTAGCGGGCCCTTGGACTATCTAGGTTACCTAGGGGGAACTTGGACTATGTAGGTTAACTACCGGGCACATGCACTATCTAGGTTACCTAGCGGACACTTGGACTATGTACGTTCCCTAGCGGGCACTTGGACTATCTATGTTAACTAGTGGGCACTTGGACTATCTATGTTAACTACATGGCACTTGGACAATGTAGGTTAACTAGGGGACACTTGCACTATGTAGGTTACCTAGCGGCACTTGGACTATGTAGGTTAACTAGCGTGCTTTTGGACTATGTAGGTTAACTAGCAGGCACTTGGACTATGTAGTTTCCCTAGCGAGCATTTGGACTATTTAGGTTACCATCGGGAACTTGGACTATGTAGGTTACCTAGCGGCACTTGGACTATGTAGGTTAACTAGTGTGCATTTGGACTATGTAGGTTAACTAGAGGAAACTTGTATGATCTAGGTTAACTAGTGGGCCCTTGGACTATGTAGGTTAACGAACGGGCATTTGGACTATGTAGGTTACCTAGCAGACACTTGGACTGTCTGGGTTACCTAGCGGGCACTTGGCTATCTAGGTTAACGAACGGGCACTTGGACTATCTAGGTTAGGTAACGGGCACTTGGACTCTATAGGTTACCTAGCGGACCCTTTGACTATGTAGGTTACCTAGCGGGCACTTGGATTATCTAGGTTAACGAAAGGGCACTTGGACTATGTAGGTTACCTTGCGGGCACTTGTACTATCTAGGTTACCTAACGGGAAATTGGACTATGTAGATTAACCAGCGGACACTTGGACGATCTAGGTTAACTAGCGGGCACTTGGAATATCTAGGTTAACTAGCCGGCCCTAGGACTATGTAGGTTCCCTATCGGGCAATTGGACTATGTAGGTTCCCTAGCGGGCACTTGGACTATATAGGTTAACTAGCGGGCCCTTGGACTATGTAGGTTAACTAGCGCGCACTTGGACGATCTAGGTTAACTAGCGCGTATTTGGACTATGTAGGTTAACTAGCGGGCCCTTGGACTATTTAGATTCCCCAGCGGGCACTTAGACTCTGTATGTTCCCTATGGACACTTGAACTACGTAGGTTCCCTAGCAGGCACTTGGACTATGTAGGTTCCAGAGCGGGCACTTGGACTATGTAAGTTAACTACCGGGCACTTGGACTATGTAGGTTCCCTAGCGGGCACTTGGACTATATAGGTTAACTAGCGGGCCCTTGGACTATGTAGGTTAACTAGCGCGCACTTTGATGATCTAGGTTAACTAGCACGTATTTGGACTATGTAGGTTAACTAGCGGGCCCTTGGACTATTTAGATTCCCTAGCGGGCACTTGGACTCTGTATGTTCCCTATGGACACTTGAACTATGTAGGTTCCCTAGCAGGCACTTGGACTATATAGGTTCCAGAGCGGGCACTTGGACTATGTAAGTTAACTACCGGGCACTTGGACTATGTAGGTTATCTAGCGGGCCCTTGGACTATCTAGGTTACCTAGCGGGCACTTGGACTATGTAGGTTAACTACAGGGCACATGCACTATCTAGGTTACCTAGCGGACACTTGGGCTATGTACGTTCCCTAGCGGGCACTTGGACTATCTATGTTAACTAGTGGGCACTTGGACTATCTATGTTAACTACATGGCACTTGGACAATGTAGGTTAACTAGGGGACACTTGCACTATGTAGGTTACCTAGCGGCACTTGGACTATGTAGGTTAACTAGCAGGCACTTGGACTATGTAATTTCCCTAGCGAGCATTTGGACTATTTAGGTTACCATCGGGAACTTGCACTATGTAGGTTACCTAGGGGCACTTGGACTATGTAGGTTAACTAGCAGGCACATGGACTATGTAGTTTCCCTAGCGAGCATTTGGACTATTTAGGCTACCATCGGGAACTTGGACTATGTAGGTTACCTAGCGGCCCTTGGACTATGTAGGTTAACTAGTGTGCATTGTGACTATGTAGGTTAACTAGAGGACACTTGTACGATCTAGGTTAACTAGTGGGCTCTTGGACTATGTAGGTTAACGAACGGGCATTTGGACTATGTAGGTTACCTAGCAGACACTTGGACTGTCTAGGTTACCTAGCGGGCACTTGGCTATCTAGGTTAACGAACGGGCACTTGGACTATCTAGGTTAGGTAACGGGCACTTGGACTCTATAGGTTACCTAGCGGACCCTTTGACTATGTAGGTTACCTAGCGGGCACTTGGATTATCTAGGTTAACGAAAGGGCACTTGGACTATGTAGGTTACCTAGCGGGCACTTGGATTATCTAGGTTAGCTAACAGGAACTTGGAATATCTAGGTTACCTAGCGGGCACTTGGACTATGTAGGTTACCTTGCGGGCACTTGTACTATCTAGGTTACCTAACGGGAAATTGGACTATGTAGATTAACCAGCGGACACTTGGACGATCTAGGTTAACTAGCGGGCACTTGGAATATCTAGGTTAACTAGCGAGCCCTAGGACTATGTAGGTTCCCTATCGGGCACTTGGACTATGTAGGTTCCCTAGCGGGCACTTGGACTATATAGGTTAACTAGCGGGCCCTTGCACTATGTAGGTTAACTAGCGCGCACTTGGACGATCTAGGTTAACTAGCGCGTATTTGGACTATGTAGGTTAACTAGCGGGCCCTTGGACTATTTAGATTCCCTAGCGGGCACTTGGACTCTGTATGTTCCCTATGGACACTTGAACTATGTAGGTTCCCTAGCAGGCACTTGGACTATGTAGGTTCCAGAGCGGGCACTTGGACTATGTAAGTTAACTACCGGGCACTTGGACTATGTAGGCTATCTAGCGGGCACTTGGTGTATGTACGTTCCCTAGCGGGCACTTTGACTATCTATGTTAACTAGTGGGCACTTGGACTATCTATGTTAACTACCGGGCACTTGGACTATGTAGGTTAACTAGCGGGCACTTGGAGTATGTACGTTCCCTAGCGGGCACTTGGATTATCTATGTTAACTAGTGGGCACTTGGACTATCTATGTTAACTACCGGGCACTTGGACTATGTAGGTTAACTAGGGGACACTTGCACTATGTAGGTTACCTAGCGGCACTTGGACTATGTAGGTTAACTAGCGTGCATTTGGACTATGTAGGTTAACTAGCAGGCACTTGGACTATGTAGTTTCCCTAGCGAGCATTTGGACTATTTAGGTTACCATCGGGAACTTGGACTATGTAGGTTACATAGCGGCACTTGAACTATGTAGGTTAACTAGTGTGCATTTGGACTATGTAGGTTAACTAGAGGACACTTGTACGATCTAGGTTAACTAGTGGGCCCTTGGACTATGTAGGTTAACGAACGGGCATTTGGACTATGTAGGTTACCTAGCAGACACTTGGACTGTCTAGGTTACCTAGCGGGCACTTGGCTATCTAGGTTAACGAATGGGCACTTGGACTATCTAGGTTAGGTAACGGGCACTTGGACTCTATAGGTTACCTAGCGGACCCTTTGACTATGTAGGTTACCTAGCGGGCACTTGGATTATCTAGGTTAACGAAAGGGCACTTGGACTATGTAGGTTACCTTGCGGGCACTTGTACTATCTAGGTTACCTAACGGGAAATTGGACTATGTAGATTAACCAGCGGACACTTGGACGATCTAGGTTAACTAGCGGGCACTTGGAATATCTAGGTTAACTAGCCGGCCCTAGGACTATGTAGGTTCCCTATCGGGCACTTGGACTATGTAGGTTCCCTAGCGGGCACTTGGACTATATAGGTTAACTAGCGGGCCCTTGGACTATGTAGGTTAACTAGCGCGCACTTGGACGATCTAGGTTAACTAGCGCGTATTTGGACTATGTAGGTTAACTAGCGGGCCCTTGGACTATTTAGATTCCCCAGCGGGCACTTGGACTCTGTATGTTCCCTATGGACTCTTGAACTATGTAGGTTCCCTAGCAGGCACTTGGACTATGTAGGTTCCAGAGCGGGCACTTGGACTATGTAAGTTAACTACCGGGCACTTGGACTATGTAGGTTCCCTAGCGGGCACTTGGACTATATAGGTTAACTAGCGGGCCCTTGGACTATGTAGGTTAACTAGCGCGCACTTTGATGATCTAGGTTAACTAGCACGTATTTGGACTATGTAGGTTAACTAGCGGGCCCTTGGACTATTTAGATTCCCTAGCGGGCACTTGGACTCTGTATGTTCCCTATGGACACTTGAACTATGTAGGTTCCCTAGCAGGCACTTGGACTATATAGGTTCCAGAGCGGGCACTTGGACTATGTAAGTTAACTACCGGGCACTTGGACTATGTAGGTTATCTAGCGGGCCCTTGGACTATCTAGGTTACCTAGCGGGCACTTGGACTATGTAGGTTAACTACCGGGCACATGCACTATCTAGGTTACCTAGCGGACACTTGGGCTATGTACGTTCCCTAGCGGGCACTTGGACTATCTATGTTAACTAGTGGGCACTTGGACTATCTATGTTAACTACATGGCACTTGGACAATGTAGGTTAACTAGGGGACACTTGCACTATGTAGGTTACCTAGCGGCACTTGGACTATGTAGGTTAACTAGCAGGCACTTGGACTATGTAGTTTCCCTAGCGAGCATTTGGACTATTTAGGTTACCATCGGGAACTTGCACTATGTAGGTTACCTAGCGGCACTTGGACTATGTAGGTTAACTAGCAGGCACTTGGACTATGTAGTTTCCCTAGCGAGCATTTGGACTATTTAGGTTACCATCGGGAACTTGGACTATGTAGGTTACCTAGCGGCCCTTGGACTATGTAGGTTAACTAGTGTGCATTGTGACTATGTAGGTTAACTAGAGGACACTTGTACGATCTAGGTTAACTAGTGGGCCCTTGGACTATGTAGGTTAACGAACGGGCATTTGGACTATGTAGGTTACCTAGCAGACACTTGGACTGTCTAGGTTACCTAGCGGGCACTTGGCTATCTAGGTTAACGAACGGGCACTTGGACTATCTAGGTTAGGTAACGGGCACTTGGACTCTATAGGTTACCTAGCGGACCCTTTGACTATGTAGGTTACCTAGCGGGCACTTGGATTATCTAGGTTAACGAAAGGGCACTTGGACTATGTAGGTTACCTAGCGGGCACTTGGATTATCTAGGTTAGCTAACAGGAACTTGGAATATCTAGGTTACCTAGCGGGCACTTGGACTATGTAGGTTACCTTGCGGGCACTTGTACTATCTAGGTTACCTAACGGGAAATTGGACTATGTAGATTAACTAGCGGACACTTGGACGATCTAGGTTAACTAGCGGGCACTTGGAATATCTAGGTTAACTAGCGGGCCCTAGGACTATGTAGGTTCCCTATCGGGCACTTGGACTATGTAGGTTCCCTAGCGGGCACTTGGACTATATAGGTTAACTAGCGGGCCCTTGGACTATGTAGGTTAACTAGCGCGCACTTGGACGATCTAGGTTAACTAGCGCGTATTTGGACTATGTAGGTTAACTAGCGGGCCCTTGGACTATTTAGATTCCCTAGCGGGCACTTGGACTCTGTATGTTCCCTATGGACACTTGAACTATGTAGGTTCCCTAGCAGGCACTTGGACTATGTAGGTTCCAGAGCGGGCACTTGGACTATGTAAGTTAACTACCGGGCACTTGGACTATGTAGGCTATCTAGCGGGCACTTGGTGTATGTACGTTCCCTAGCGGGCACTTGGACTATCTATGTTAACTAGTGGGCACTTGGACTATCTATGTTAACTACCGGGCACTTGGACTATGTAGGTTAACTAGCGGGCACTTGGAGTATGTACGTTCCCTAGCGGGCACTTGACTATCTATGTTAACTAGTGGGCACTTGGACTATCTATGTTAACTACCGGGCACTTGGACTATGTAGGTTAACTAGGGGACACTTGCACTATGTAGGTTACCTAGCGGCACTTGGACTATGTAGGTTAACTAGCGTGCATTTGGACTATGTAGGTTAACTAGCAGGCACTTGGACTATGTAGTTTCCCTAGCGAGCATTTGGACTATTTAGGTTACCATCGGGAACTTGGACTATGTAGGTTACATAGCGGCACTTGAACTATGTAGGTTAACTAGTGTGCATTTGGACTATGTAGGTTAACTAGAGGACACTTGTACGATCTAGGTTAACTAGTGGGCCCTTGGACTATGTAGGTTAACGAACGGGCATTTGGACTATGTAGGTTACCTAGCAGACACTTGGACTGTCTAGGTTACCTAGCGGGCACTTGGCTATCTAGGTTAACGAACGGGCACTTGGACTATCTAGGTTAGGTAACGGGCACTTGGACTCTATAGGTTACCTAGCGGACCCTTTGACTATGTAGGTTACCTAGCGGGCACTTGGATTATCTAGGTTAACGAAAGGGCACTTGGACTATGTAGGTTACCTTGCGGGCACTTGTACTATCTAGGTTACCTAACGGGAAATTGGACTATGTAGATTAACCAGCGGACACTTGGACGATCTAGGTTAACTAGCGGGCACTTGGAATATCTAGGTTAACTAGCCGGCCCTAGGACTATGTAGGTTCCCTATCGGGCACTTGGACTATGTAGGTTCCCTAGCGGGCACTTGGACTATATAGGTTAACTAGCGGGCCCTTGGACTATGTAGGTTAACTAGCGCGCACTTGGACGATCTAGGTTAACTAGCGCGTATTTGGACTATGTAGGTTAACTAGCGGGCCCTTGGACTATTTAGATTCCCCAGCGGGCACTTGGACTCTGTATGTTCCCTATGGACACTTGAACTATGTAGGTTCCCTAGCAGGCACTTGGACTATGTAGGTTCCAGAGCGGGCACTTGGACTATGTAAGTTAACTACCGGGCACTTGGACTATGTAGGTTCCCTAGCGGGCACTTGGACTATATAGGTTAACTAGCGGGCCCTTGGACTATGTAGGTTAACTAGCGCGCACTTTGATGATCTAGGTTAACTAGCACGTATTTGGACTATGTAGGTTAACTAGCGGGCCCTTGGACTATTTAGATTCCCTAGCGGGCACTTGGACTCTGTATGTTCCCTATGGACACTTGAACTATGTAGGTTCCCTAGCAGGCACTTGGACTATGTAGGTTCCAGAGCGGGCACTTGGACTATGTAAGTTAACTACCGGGCACTTGGACTATGTAGGTTATCTAGCGGGCCCTTGGACTATCTAGGTTACCTAGCGGGCACTTGGACTATGTAGGTTAACTACCGGGCACATGCACTATCTAGGTTACCTAGCGGACACTTGGACTATGTACGTTCCCTAACGGGCACTTGGACTATCTATGTTAACTAGTGGGCACTTGGACTATCTATGTTAACTACATGGCACTTGGACAATGTAGGTTAACTAGGGGACACTTGCACTATGTAGGTTACCTATCGGCACTTGGACTATGTAGGTTAACTAGCGTGCTTTTGGACTATGTAGGTTAACTAGCAGGCACTTGGACTATGTAGTTTCCCTAGCGAGCATTTGGACTATTTAGGTTACCATCGGGAACTTGGACTTTGTAGGTTACCTAGCGGCCCTTGGACTATGTAGGTTAACTAGTGTGCATTGTGACTATGTAGGTTAACTAGAGGACACTTGTACGATCTAGGTTAACTAGTGGGCCCTTGGACTATGTAGGTTAACGAACGGGCATTTGGACTATGTAGGTTACCTAGCAGACACTTGGACTGTCTAGGTTACCTAGCGGGCACTTGGCTATCTAGGTTAACGAACGGGCACTTGGACTATCTAGGTTAGGTAACGGGCACTTGGACTCTATAGGTTACCTAGCGGACCCTTTGACTATGTAGGTTACCTAGCGGGCACTTGGATTATCTAGGTTAACGAAAGGGCACTTGGACTATGTAGGTTACCTAGCGGGCACTTGGATTATCTAGGTTAGCTAACAGGAACTTGGAATATCTAGGTTACCTAGCGGGCACTTGGACTATGTAAGTTACCTTGCGGGCACTTGTACTATCTAGGTTACCTAATGGGAAATTGGACTATGTAGATTAACTAGCGGACACTTGGACGATCTAGGTTAACTAGCGGGCACTTGGAATATCTAGGTTAACTAGCGGGCCCTAGGACTATGTAGGTTCCCTATCGGGCACTTGGACTATGTAGGTTCCCTAGCGGGCACTTGGACTATATAGGTTAACTAGCGGTCCCTTGGACTATGTAGGTTAACTAGCGCGCACTTGGACGATCTAGGTTAACTAGCGCGTATTTGGACTATGTAGGGTAACTAGTGGGCCCTTGGACTATTTAGATTCCCTAGCGGGCACTTGGACTCTGTATGTTCCCTATGGACACTTGAACTATGTAGGTTCCCTAGCAGGCACTTGGACTATGTAGGTTCCAGAGCGGGCACTTGGACTATGTAAGTTAACTACCGGGCACTTGGACTATGTAGGTTATCTAGCGGGCACTTGGTGTATGTACGTTCCCTAGCGGGCACTTGGACTATCTATGTTAACTAGTGGGCACTTGGACTATCTATGTTAACTACCGGGCACTTGGACTATGTAGGTTAACTAGGGGACACTTGCACTATGTAGGTTACCTAGCGGCACTTGGACAATGTAGGTTAACTAGCGTGCATTTGGACTATGTAGGTTAACTAGCAGGCACTTGGACTATGTAGTTTCCCTAGCGAGCATTTGGACTATTTAGGTTACCATCGGGAACTTGGACTATGTAGGTTACATAGCGGCACTTGAACTATGTAGGTTAACTAGTGTGCATTTGGACTATGTAGGTTAACTAGAGGACACTTGTACGATCTAGGTTAACTAGTGGGCCCTTGGACTATGTAGGTTAACGAAGGGGCATTTGGACTATGTAGGTTACCTAGCAGACACTTGGACTGTCTAGGTTACCTAGCGGGCACTTGGCTATCTAGGTTAACGAATGGGCACTTGGACTATCTAGGTTGCCTAGCGGGCATTTGGACTATGTAAGTTACCTAGCAGGCACTTGGACTATCTAGGTTACCTAGCGGGCAGTTGGACTATGTAGATTAACTAGCGGGCACTTGGACTATGTATGTTTCATAGCGGGCAATTGGACTATCTAGGTTAGGTAACGGACACTTGGACTATATAGGTTACCTAGCGGACCCTTTGACTATGTAGGTTACCTAGCGGGCACTTGGACTATCTAGGTTAACGAAAGGGCACTTGGACTATGTAGGTTACCTAGCGGCACTTGGATTATCTAGGTTAGCTAACAGGAACTTGGAATATCTAGGTTACCTAGCGGGCACTTGGACTATGTTGGTTCCTCCGCGGGCACATGGACTATGTAGGTTCCCTATCGTGCATTGGACTACGTAGGTTAACTAGCAGGACCTTGGACTATCTAGGTTCCCTAGCGGGCACTTGAACTATATAGGTTAACTAGCGGACACTTGGACAATCTAGGTTACCTAGCGGGCACTAGGACTATGTAGGATTCCTATCGGACATTTGGACTACTTAGGTTACCAAGGGGGCACTTGGACTCGCTAGGTTATCTAGCGGATTCTTGGACTATCTAGGTCAACTAGCGGGCCCTTGTACTATGTAGGTTAACTAGCGAGCACTTGGAGTATCTAGGTTAACTTGCGGACCTTGGACTACTTAGATTAACTAGCTGGCCCTTGGACTATGTTGGTTAACTAGCGGGCACTTGGACGATCTAGGTTAACTAGAGGGCACTTGGACTATCTAGGTTAACTAGCGGGCACTTGGATGGTCAATGTTAACTAGCGGGCACTTGGACTATCTAGGTTTGCTAACGGGCACTTGGACTAAGTACGTCCCCTAGTGGGCACTTGGACACTCTAGGTTAACTAACGGGCACTAGGACTATCTAGGTTAACTAGCGGGCACTTGGACTATGTAAGTCAACTAGCGGGCCCTTGGACTAACTAGGATAGCTAACTGGCACTTGGACTATGTAGGTTAACTAGCAGACACTTTCACGATCTATGTTAACTAGCGGGCTCTTGCACTATGTAGGTTAACTAGTGGGCCCATTGACTATGTTGGTTAACTACCGGGCACTTGGACGATGTAGGTTAACTAGCGGGCCCTTGGGCTACTTAGGTTAACTAGCAGGCCCTTGGACGATCTAGGTTAACTAGCGGGTACTTGGACAATGTAGGTTAACTAGCGGGCACTTGGACTATGTAGGTTACCTAGCGGGCACTTGGACTATCTAGGTTAGCGAACGGGGACTTGGACTATGTAGGTGACCTAGCAGGCACTTGTACTGTCTAGGTTACCTAGCGGGCACTTGGACTATCTAGGTTACCTAGCGGGCACTTGGACTATCTAGGTTACCTAGCGGGCACTTTGACTATCTAGGTTAAAGAATGGGCACTTGGACTATGTAGGTTACCTAGCGGGCACTTGGACTATGTAGGATCCCTATGAGACATTTTTTCTACTTAGGTTAACTAGCGGCCAATTTGACTATGTAGGTTAACTAGCGGGCAGTTGGACTATCAAGGTTTCCTAGCCGGCACTTGGACTATCTACGTCAACTAACGGGCACTTGGACTATGTAGTTTCCCTAGTGGGCATTTGGATTATTTAGGTGACCTAGTGGGCACTTGGACTATGTAGGTTACCTAGCGGGCACTTGGACAATGTAGGTTAACTAGAAGGCACTTGGACCATCAAGGTTACCTAGTGGGCCCTTTGACTATGTAGGTTACCAGCGGGCACTTGGACTATCTAGGTTAACGAACGTGCACTTGGACTATGTAGGTAACCTAGCGGGCACTTGGACTATTTAGGTTACCTAGCAGGCACTTTGACTATCTAGGTTAACTAACGGGCACTTGGACTATGTAGGTTGCCTAGCGAGCACTTGGACTATGTACGTCCCCTAGCGGACACTTGGACAATCTAGGTTAACTAGAGGGCCCTTGGACTATGTAGGTTAACTATCGGGCACTGGATTATCTAGGTTAACTAGCGGGCACTTGGACAATCTAGGTTAACTAGCAGGCACTTGGACTATCTAGGTTAACTAGCGGGCACTTGGACTATCTAGATTAACTAGCGGGCCCTTGGACTATCTAGGTTAACTAGCAGGCACTTGGACTATGTAGTTTCCCTAGCAGGCATTTGGACTATTAAGGTTACCAAGTGGGAACGTGGACTATGTAGGTTACCTAGCGGGCACTTGGACTATCTAGGTTAACTAGCAGGCAATTTGACTATCTAGGTAAACTAACGGGCATTTGGACTATGTAGGTTGCCTAGCGGGCACTTGGAATATGTAGGTTCCTTAGCGGGCACTTGGATTATGTAGGTTCCCTATCAGGCACGTGGATTATGTAGGTTCCCTAGCGGGCACTTGTACTATGTAGGTTAACTAGCGGGCACATGGACTGCCTAGGTACCCTAGCGGGCACTTGGACTATCTAGGTTAACGAACGGGCACTTGGACTATGTAGGTTAACTATCGGGCACTGGATTATCTAGGTTAACTAGCGGGCACTTGGACAATCTAGGTTAACTAGCAGGCACTTGGACTATCTAGGTTAACTAGCGGGCACTTGGACTATCTAGATTAACTAGCGGGCCCTTGGACTATCTAGGTTAACTAGCAGGCACTTGGACTATGTAGTTTCCCTAGCAGGCATTTGGACTATTAAGGTTACCAAGTGGGAACGTGGACTATGTAGGTTACCTAGCGGGCACTTGGACTATCTAGGTTAACTAGCAGGCAATTTGACTATCTAGGTAAACTAACGGGCATTTGGACTATGTAGGTTGCCTAGCGGGCACTTGGAATATGTAGGTTCCTTAGCGGGCACTTGGATTATGTAGGTTCCCTATCAGGCACGTGGATTATGTAGGTTCCCTAGCGGGCACTTGTACTATGTAGGTTAACTAGCGGGCACATGGACTGCCTAGGTACCCTAGCGGGCACTTGGACTATCTAGGTTAACGAACGGGCACTTGGACTATGTAGGTAAGCTAGCGGGCACTTGGATTGTCTAGGTTACCTGGCGGGCACTTTGACTATCTAGGTTAACGAATGGGCACTTGGACTATTTAGGTTACCTAGCGGGCACTTGGACTATGTAGGATCCCTATCAGACATTTGTACTACTTAGGTTAACTAGCGGCCAATTTGACTATGTAGGTTAACTAGCGGGCACTTGGACTATCAAGGTTTCCTAGCCGGCACTTGGACTATCTACGTCAACTAACGGGCACTTGGACTATGTAGTTTCCCTAGCGGGCATTTGGATTATTTAGGTTACCTAGTGGGCACTTGGACTATGTAGGTTACCTAGCGGGCACTTGGACAATGTAGGTTAACTAGAAGGCACTTGGACTATCAAGGTTACTTAGTGGGCCCTTGCACTATGTAGGTTACCAGGAGGCTCTTGGACTATCTAGGTTAACGAACGTGCACTTGGAATATGTAGGTAACCTAGCGGGCACTTGGACTATTTAGGTTACCTAGCAGGCACTTTGACTATCTAGGTTAACTAACGGGCACTTGGACTATGTAGGTTGCCTAGCGAGCACTTGGACTATGTACGTCCCCTAGCGGACACTTGGACTATCTAGGTTAACTAGAGGGCCCTTGGACTATGTAGGTTAACTATCGGGCACTTGGATTATCTAGGTTAACTAGCGGGCACTTGGACTATCTAGGTTAACTAGCGGGCACTTGGACTATCTAGATTAACTAGCGGGCCCTTGGACTATCTAGGTTTACTAGCGGGCACTTGGACTATGTAGTTTCCCTAGCGGGCATTTGGATTATTTAGGTTACCTAGTGGGCACTTGGACTATGTAGGTTACCTAGCGGGCACTTGGACTATGTAGGTTAACTAGAAGGCACTTGGACTATCAAGGTTACCTAGCGGGTCCTTGAACTATGTAGGTTACCAGCGGGCACTTGGCCTATCTAGGTTAACGAACGGGCACTTGGACTATGTAAGTTACCTAGCGGGCACTTGGACTATGTAGGATCCCTATCAGACATTTGGACTACTTAGGTTACCTAGCGGGCACTTGGACTATCTAGGTTAACGAACGGGCACTTGGACTATGTAGGTTAACAAGCGGACACTTCGACTATCTAGGTTAGCTCACGGGCAATTGGACTATCTAGGTTATCTAGCGGGCACTTGGACTATGTAGGTTCCCTAGCGGGCACTTGGACTATTTAGGTTACCTAGCAGGCACTTTGACTATCTAGATTTACTAACGGGCACTTGGACTATGTAGGTTGCCTAGCGAGCAATTGGACTATGTAGGTTCCCAGCGGGCACTTGGACTATGTAGGTTCCCTATCGGGTACTTGGACTGTCTAGGTTAACTAGTGGGTAATTGGACTGTCTAGGTTACCTTGTGGGCACTTGGACTATGTAGTTTACCTTGCAGGCACTTGGACTATGTAGGTTAACTAGCGGGCACTTGGACTATCTGGGTTACCTAGCGGGCACTTGGACTATGTAGGTAACATAATGGTCACTTGGACTGTCTAGGTTACCTAGCGGGGACTTGGACTATGTAGGTTAACTAGCGGGCACATGGACTATGTAGGATCCCTATCGGACATTTGTACTACTTAGGTTAACTAGCGGGCACTTTGACTATCTAGGTTTACTAGCGGGAACTTGGACTATCTAGGTCAACTAGCGGGCCCTTGTACTATGTAGGTTAACTAGCTGGCACTTGGACTATCTAGGTTAACTAGTGGACCTTGGACTATGTAGGTTAACTAGCGGGCACATGGAGTATGTAAGTCCCCTAGTGGGCACTTGGACTATCTAGGTTAACTAACGGGAACTAGGACTATCTAGGTTAACTAGCGGGCACTTTGACTATCTAGGTTACCTAGCGGGCACTTGGACTATGTAGGTTAACTAGCCGGCCCTTGCACTATGTAGGTTAACTAGCGGGCCCATAGATTATGTAGGTTTACAAGCAGGCACTTGGACTATCCAGGTTAACTAGCAGGCACTTGGACTATGTAGTTTCCCTAGCGGGCATTTGGATTATTTTGGTTACCTAGTGGGCACTTGGACTATGTAGGTTACCTAGCGGGCACTTGGACTATGTAGGTTAACTAGAAGGCACTTTGACTATCAAGGTTACCTAGCGGGCCCTTGAACTATGTAGGTTACCAGCGGGGACTTGGACTATCTAGGTTAACGAACGTGCACTTGGACTATGTAGGTAACCTAGCGGGCACTTGGACTGTCTAGGTTACCTAGCGGGCACTTGGCCTATCTAGGTTAACGAACGGGCATTGGACTATGTAAGTTACCTAGCGGGTACTTTGACTGTCTAGGTTAACTAGCGGGTAATTAGACTGTCTAGGTTACCTAGTGGGCACTTTGACTATGTAGTTTACCTAGCAGGCACTTGGACTATGTAGGTTAACTAGCGGGCACTTGGACTATCTAGGTTACCTAGCGGGCACTTGGACTATGTAGGTAACATAATGGTCACTTGGACTGTCTAGGTTACCTAGCGGGGACTTGGACTATGTAGGTTAACTAGCGGGCACTTGGACTATGTAAGATCCCTATCGGACATTTGTACTACTTAGGTTAACTAGCGGGCACTTTGACTATCTAGGTTAACTAGTGGGAACTTGGACTATCTAGGTCAACTAGCGGGCCCTTGTACTATGTAGGTTAATTAGCTGGGACTTGGATTATCTAGGTTAACTAGTGGACCTTGGACTTTGTAGGTTAACTAGCGGGCACTTGGACTATGTACATACCCTAGCGCGCACTTGGACTATCTAGGTTACCTAGCGGGCACTTGGACTATGTACGTCCCCTAGTGGGCAATTGGACTATCTAGGTTAACTAATGGGCACGAGGACTATCTAGGTTAACTAGCGAGCACTTGGACTATCTAGGTTACCTAGCTGGCACTTGGACTTCTAGGTTAATGAATGGGCACTTGGACTATGTAGGTAAGCTAGCAGGCACTTGGATTGTCTAGGTTACCTGGCGGGCACTTTGACTATCTATGTTAACGAATGGGCACTTGGACTATGTAGGTTACCTAGCGGGCACTTGGACTATGTAGGATCCCTATCAGACATTTGTACTACTTAGGTTAACTAGCGGCCAATTTGACTATGTAGGTTAACTAGCGGGCACTTGGACTATCAAGGTTTCCTAGCCGGCACTTGGACTATCTACGTCAACTAACGGGCACTTGGACTATGTAGTTTCCCTAGCGGGCATTTGGATTATTTAGGTTACCTAGTGGGCACTTGGACTATGTAGGTTACCTAGCGGGCACTTGGACAATGTAGGTTAACTAGAAGGCACTTGGACTATCAAGGTTACTTAGTGGGCCCTTGCACTATGTAGGTTACCAGGCGGCTCTTGGACTGTCTAGGTTAACGAACGTGCACTTCGAATATGTAGGTAACCTAGCGGGCACTTGGACTATTTAGGTTACCTAACAGGCACTTTGACTATCTAGGTTAACTAACGGGCACTTGGACTATGTAGGTTGCCTAGCGAGCACTTGGACTATGTACGTCCCCTAGCGGACACTTGGACTATCTAGGTTAACTAGAGGGCCCTTGGACTATGTAGGTTAACTATCGGGCACTTGGACTATCTAGATTAACTAGCGGGCCCTTGGACTATCTAGGTTTACTAGCGGGCACTTGGACTATGTAGTTTCCCTAGCGGGCATTTGGATTATTTAGGTTACCTAGTGGGCACTTGGACTATGTAGGTTACCTAGCGGGCACTTGGACTATGTAGGTTAACTAGAAGGCACTTGGACTATCAAGGTTACCTAGCGGGCCCTTGAACTATGTAGGTTACCAGCGGGCACTTGGCCTATCTAGGTTAACGAACGGGCACTTGGACTATGTAAGTTACCTAGCGGGCACTTGGACTATGTAGGATCCCTATCGGACATTTGTTCTACTTAGGTTACCTAGCGGGCACTTGGACTATCTAGGTTAACGAACGGGCACTTGGACTATGTAGATTAACAAGCGGACACTTCGACTATCTAGGTTAGCTCTCGGGCAATTGGACTATCTAGGTTATCTAGCGGGCACTTGGACTATGTAGGTTCCCTAGCGGGCACTTGGACTATTTAGGTTACCTAGCAGGCACTTTGACTATCTAGATTTACTAACGGGCACTTGGACTGTGTAGGTTGCCTAGCGAGCAATTGGACTATGTAGGTTCCCAGCGGGCACTTGGACTATGTAGGTTCCCTATCGGGTACTTGGACTGTCTAGGTTAACTAGTGGGTAATTGGACTGTCTAGGTTACCTTGTGGGCACTTGGACTATGTAGTTTACCTAGCAGGCACTTGGACTATGTAGGTTAACTAGCGGGCACTTGGACTATCTAGGTTATCTAGCGGGCACTTGGACTATGTAGGTAACATAATGGTCACTTGGACTGTCTAGGTTACCTAGCGGGGACTTGGACTATGTAGGTTAACTAGCGGGCACATGGACTATGTAGGATCCCTATCGGACATTTGTACTACTTAGGTTAACTAGCGGGCACTTTGACTATCTAGGTTAACTAGCGGGAACTTGGACTATCTAGGTCAACTAGCGGGCCCTTGTACTATGTAGGTTAACTTGCTGGCACTTGGACTATCTAGGTTAACTAGTGGACCTTGGACTATGTAGGTTAACTAGCGGGCACTTGGACTATGTACGTCCCCTAGTGGGCACTTGGACTATCTAGGTTAACTAACGGGAACTAGGACTATCTAGGTTAACTATCGGGCACTTAGACTATCTAGGTTACCTAGAGGGCACGTGGACTATGTAGGTTAACTAGCCGGCCCTTGCACTATGTAGGTTAACTAGCGGGCCCATGGATTATGTAGGTTTACTAGCAGGCACTTGGACTATCTAGGTTAACTAGCAGGCACTTGGACTATGTAGTTTCCCTAGCGGGCATTTGGATTATTTAGGTTACCTAGTGGGCACTTGGACTATGTAGGTTACCTAGCGGGCACTTGGACTATGTGTTTAACTAGAAGGCACTTTGACTATCAAGGTTACCTAGCGGGCCCTTGAACTATGTAGGTTACCAGCGGGCACTTGGACTATCTAGGTTAATGAACGTGCACTTGGACTATTTAGGTAACCTAGCGGGCACTTGGACTGTCTAGGGTACCTAGCGGGTACTTGGCCTATCTAGGTTAACGAACGGGCACTTGGACTATGTAGGTTACCTAGCGGGCAGTTGGACTATGTAGGATCCCTCTCGGACATTTGGACTACTTAGGTTACCTAGCGGGCACTTGGACTATCTAGGTTAACGAACGGGCACTTGGACTATGTAGGTTAACTAGCGGACACTTCGACTATCTAGGTTAGCTCACGGGCAATTGGACTATCTAGTTTATCTAGCGGGCACTTGGACTATGTAGGTTCCCTAGCGGGCACTTGGACTATTTAGGTTACCTAGCAGGCACTTTGACTATCTAGGTTAACTAACGGGCACTTGGACTATGTAGGTTGCCTAGCGAGCAATTGGACTATGTAGGTTCCCAGCGGGCACTTGGACTACGTAGGTTCCCTATCGGGTACTTGGACTGTCTAGGTTAACTAGTGGGTAATTGGACTGTCTAGGTTACCTAGTGGGCACTTGGACTATGTAGTTTACCTAGCAGGCACTTGGACTCTGTAGGTTAACTAGCGGGCACTTGGACTATCTAGGTTACCTAGCGGGCACTTGGACTATGTAGGTAACATAATGGTCACTTGGACTGTCTAGGTTACCTAACGGGGACTTGGACTATGTAGGTTAACTAGCGGGCACTTGGACTATGTAGGATCCCTATCGGACATTTGTACTACTTAGGTTAACTAGCGGGCACTTTGACTATCTAGGTTAACTAGTGGGAACATGGACTATCTAGGTCAACTAGCGGGCCTTGTACTATGTAGGTTAACTAGCTGGCACTTGGACTATCTAGGTTAACTAGTGGACCTTGGACTATGTAGGTTAACTAGCGGGCACTTGGACTATGTACATACCCTAGCGCGCACATGGACTATCTAGGTTACCTAGCGGGCACTTGGACTATGTACGTCCCCTAGTGGGCAATTGGACAATCTAGGTTAACTAATGGGCACTAGGACTATCTAGGTTAACTAACGAGCACTTGGACTATCTAGGTTACCTAGCTGGAACTTGGAATTCTAGGTTAATGAATGGGCACTTGGACTATGTAGGTTGCTTAGCGGGTACTTGGACTATCTAGGTTAGGTAACGGGCACTTTGAGTATCTAGGTTACCTAGCGGGAACTTGGACAATATAAGTTACCTAGCGGGCACTTGGACTATCTAGGTTAGCTAACGGGCCCTTGGACTAACTAGGTTAGCTAACTGGCACTTGGACTATGTAGGTTAACTAGCAGACAGTTGCACGATCTATGTTAACTAGCGGGCTCTTGTACTATGTAGGTTAACTAGTGGGCCCATTGACTATGTTGGTTAACTAGCGGGCACTTGGACGATGTAGGTTAACTAGCGGGCACTTGGACTCTGTAGGTTCCCTAGCGGGCATTTGGACTATATAGATAACCTAGCGGGTACTTAGACTTTGTAGGTTACCTAGCGGGCCCTTGGACTATGTAGGTTAACTAGTGGGCCCTTGGACTATATAGGTTACCTAGCGGGCACTTGGACGATCTAGGTTAACTAGCGGGTACTTGGACTATGTAGGTTAACTAGCGGGCCCTTGGACTATGTAGATTAACTAGCGCCACTTGGACTATCTGCTTTTACAAGTGGGCCCTTGGACTATATAGATTCCCTAGCTGGCATTTGGACTACATAGATAACCTAGCGGGCACTTAGATTTTGTAGGTTACCTAGCGGGCACTTGGACTATCTAGGTTACCTAGCTGGCACTTGAACTATCTACGTTACCTAGTGGGTTCTTGGAGTATGTAGGTTACCTAGCGGGCTGTTGGACTATCTAGGTTACCAAGCGGGCACTTGGACTATCTAGGTTAACTAACGGGCACTTGGATTATGTAGGTTCCCGAGCGGGCCCTTGGACTATGTAACTTCTCCTCCGGGCACTTGGAATATGTGGGTTTCCTGACGGGCATTTGGACTATCTAGGTTACCTAACGGGCACTTGGACTATGTAGGTTCCCTAGCGGGCACTTGGACTATCTAGGTTAACTAGCGGGCACTTAGACTATCTAGATTAACTAGCGGGCCCTTGACTATCTAGGTTTACTATCGGGCACTTGGACTATCTAGGTTAACTAGCAGGCACTTGGACTATGTAGTTTCCCTAGCGGGCATTTGGATTATTTAGGTTACCTAGTGGGCACTTGGACTATGTATGTTACCTAGCGGGCACTTGTACTATGTAGGTTAACTAGAAGGCACTGGGACTATCAACGTTACCTAGCGGGCCCTTGGACTCTGAAGGTTACCAGTGGGCACTTGGAATATCTAGGTCAAGGAATGTGCACTTGGCCTATGTAGGTAACCTAGCGGGCACTTGGACTGTCTAGGTTACCTAGCAGGCACTTGGCCTATCTACTTTAACGAACAGGCACTTGGACTATGTAGGTTAACTAGCGTACACTTCGACTATCTAGGTTAGCTAACGGACAATTGGATTATCTAGGTTACCTAGCGGGCACTTGGACTATGTAGGTTCCCTAGCGGGCACTTGGAATATTTAGGTTACCTAGCAGGCACTTTGACTATCTAGGTTAACTAACGGGCACTTGGACAATGTAGGTTGCCTAGGAGCACTTGGACTATGTAGGTTCCCTATCGGGTACTTGGAATGTCTAGGATAACTAGGGGGCAATTGGACTGTCTAGGTTACCTAGTGGGTGCTTGGACTATGTAGTTTACCTAGGAGGCACTTGGACTATGTAGGTAAACTAGCGGGCACTTGGACTATCTAGGTTTCCTAACGGGCACTTGGACTATGTACGTTCCCTAGCGGGCACTTGGGCTATCTACGTTACCTAGCGGGCACTTGGACTATGTAGGTTAACGAACGGGCACTTGGACTATGTAGGTAACCTAATGGTCTCTTGGACTGTCTAGGTTACCTAGCGGGAACTTGGACTATGTAGGTTAACTAGCGGGCACTTGGACTATCAAGGTTAACTAGTGGAACCTTGCTCTATGTAGTTGAACTAGCAGGCCTTTGGACTATGTAAGTTAACTATAGGGCACTTTGATGATCCTGGTTAACTAGCGGGCGCATGGACTATCTAGGTTAACTTGCGGGCACTAGGACTATATAAGTTAACTAGCGGGCACTTGGACTATGTAGGTTAACTAGCGCGCACTTGGAAGATCTAGGTTAAGTAGCGCATACTTGGACTATGTAGGTTAACTAGCGGGCCCTTGGACTATGTAGATTATCTAGCGGCACTTGGACTATCTACGTTAACTAGCGGGCCCTTGGACTATGTAGATTCCCTAGCGGGCACTTGGACTCTGTATGTTCCCAACGAACACTTGAACTATGTAGGTTCCCTAGCAGGCAGTTGGACTATGTATGTTCCAGAGCGGGCACTTGGACTATGTAAGTTAACTACCAGGCACTTGGATTATGTAGGTTAACTTGCGGGCCCTTGGACTATCTAGGTTACCTAGCGGGCACTTGGACTATGTAGGTTAACTACCGGGCACATGCACTATCTTGGTTACCTAGCGGGTACTTGGACTATGTACGTTCCCTATAGGGCACTTGGATTATGTAGGTTCCCTATCGGGCACTTGGACTATGTAGGTTAACTAGCGGGCACTTGGACTATGTGTTTAACTAGAAGGCACTTTGACTATCAAGGTTACCTAGCGGGCCCTTGAACTATGTAGGTTACCAGCGGGCACTTGGACTATCTAGGTTAATGAACGTGCACTTGGACTATTTAGGTAACCTAGCGGGCACTTGGACTGTCTAGGGTACCTAGCGGGCACTTGGCCTATCTAGGTTAACGAACGGGCACTTGGACTATGTAGGTTACCTAGCGGGCAGTTGGACTATGTAGGATCCCTATCGGACATTTGGACTACTTAGGTTACCTAGCGGGCACTTGGACTATCTAGGTTAACGAACGGGCACTTGGACTATGTAGGTTAACTAGCGGACACTTCGACTATCTAGGTTAGCTCACGGGCAATTGGACTATCTAGTTTATCTAGCGGGCACTTGGACTATGTAGGTTCCCTAGCGGGCACTTGGACTATTTAGGTTACCTAGCAGGCACTTTGACTATCTAGGTTAACTAACGGGCACTTGGACTATGTAGGTTGCCTAGCGAGCAATTGGACTATGTAGGTTCCCAGCGGGCACTTGGACTACGTAGGTTCCCTATCGGGTACTTGGACTGTCTAGGTTAACTAGTGGGTAATTGGACTGTCTAGGTTACCTAGTGGGCACTTGGACTATGTAGTTTACCTAGCAGGCACTTGGACTCTGTAGGTTAACTAGCGGGCACTTGGACTATCTAGGTTACCTAGCGGGCACTTGGACTATGTAGGTAACATAATGGTCACTTGGACTGTCTAGGTTACCTAACGGGGACTTGGACTATGTAGGTTAACTAGCGGGCACTTGGACTATGTAGGATCCCTATCGGACATTTGTACTACTTAGGTTAACTAGCGGGCACTTTGACTATCTAGGTTAACTAGTGGGAACATGGACTATCTAGGTCAACTAGCGGGCCTTGTACTATGTAGGTTAACTAGCTGGCACTTGGACTATCTAGGTTAACTAGTGGACCTTGGACTATGTAGGTTAACTAGCGGGCACTTGGACTATGTACATACCCTAGCGCGCACATGGACTATCTAGGTTACCTAGCGGGCACTTGGACTATGTACGTCCCCTAGTGGGCAATTGGACAATCTAGGTTAACTAATGGGCACTAGGACTATCTAGGTTAACTAACGAGCACTTGGACTATCTAGGTTACCTAGCTGGAACTTGGAATTCTAGGTTAATGAATGGGCACTTGGACTATGTAGGTTGCTTAGCGGGTACTTGGACTATCTAGGTTAGGTAACGGGCACTTTGAGTATCTAGGTTACCTAGCGGGAACTTGGACAATATAAGTTACCTAGCGGGCACTTGGACTATCTAGGTTAGCTAACGGGCCCTTGGACTAACTAGGTTAGCTAACTGGCACTTGGACTATGTAGGTTAACTAGCAGACAGTTGCACGATCTATGTTAACTAGCGGGCTCTTGTACTATGTAGGTTAACTAGTGGGCCCATTGACTATGTTGGTTAACTAGCGGGCACTTGGACGATGTAGGTTAACTAGCGGGCACTTGGACTCTGTAGGTTCCCTAGCGGGCATTTGGACTATATAGATAACCTAGCGGGTACTTAGACTTTGTAGGTTACCTAGCGGGCCCTTGGACTATGTAGGTTAACTAGTGGGCCCTTGGACTATATAGGTTACCTAGCGGGCACTTGGACGATCTAGGTTAACTAGCGGGTACTTGGACTATGTAGGTTAACTAGCGGGCCCTTGGACTATGTAGATTAACTAGCGCCACTTGGACTATCTGCTTTTACAAGTGGGCCCTTGGACTATATAGATTCCCTAGCTGGCATTTGGACTACATAGATAACCTAGCGGGCACTTAGATTTTGTAGGTTACCTAGCGGGCACTTGGACTATCTAGGTTACCTAGCTGGCACTTGAACTATCTACGTTACCTAGTGGGTTCTTGGAGTATGTAGGTTACCTAGCGGGCTGTTGGACTATCTAGGTTACCAAGCGGGCACTTGGACTATCTAGGTTAACTAACGGGCACTTGGATTATGTAGGTTCCCGAGCGGGCCCTTGGACTATGTAACTTCTCCTCCGGGCACTTGGAATATGTGGGTTTCCTGACGGGCATTTGGACTATCTAGGTTACCTAACGGGCACTTGGACTATGTAGGTTCCCTAGCGGGCACTTGGACTATCTAGGTTAACTAGCGGGCACTTAGACTATCTAGATTAACTAGCGGGCCCTTGACTATCTAGGTTTACTATCGGGCACTTGGACTATCTAGGTTAACTAGCAGGCACTTGGACTATGTAGTTTCCCTAGCGGGCATTTGGATTATTTAGGTTACCTAGTGGGCACTTGGACTATGTATGTTACCTAGCGGGCACTTGTACTATGTAGGTTAACTAGAAGGCACTGGGACTATCAACGTTACCTAGCGGGCCCTTGGACTCTGAAGGTTACCAGTGGGCACTTGGAATATCTAGGTCAAGGAATGTGCACTTGGCCTATGTAGGTAACCTAGCGGGCACTTGGACTGTCTAGGTTACCTAGCAGGCACTTGGCCTATCTACTTTAACGAACAGGCACTTGGACTATGTAGGTTAACTAGCGTACACTTCGACTATCTAGGTTAGCTAACGGACAATTGGATTATCTAGGTTACCTAGCGGGCACTTGGACTATGTAGGTTCCCTAGCGGGCACTTGGAATATTTAGGTTACCTAGCAGGCACTTTGACTATCTAGGTTAACTAACGGGCACTTGGACAATGTAGGTTGCCTAGCGAGCACTTGGACTATGTAGGTTCCCTATCGGGTACTTGGAATGTCTAGGATAACTAGGGGGCAATTGGACTGTCTAGGTTACCTAGTGGGTGCTTGGACTATGTAGTTTACCTAGGAGGCACTTGGACTATGTAGGTAAACTAGCGGGCACTTGGACTATCTAGGTTTCCTAACGGGCACTTGGACTATGTACGTTCCCTAGCGGGCACTTGGGCTATCTACGTTACCTAGCGGGCACTTGGACTATGTAGGTTAACGAACGGGCACTTGGACTATGTAGGTAACCTAATGGTCTCTTGGACTGTCTAGGTTACCTAGCGGGAACTTGGACTATGTAGGTTAACTAGCGGGCACTTGGACTATCAAGGTTAACTAGTGGAACCTTGCTCTATGTAGTTGAACTAGCAGGCCTTTGGACTATGTAAGTTAACTATAGGGCACTTTGATGATCCTGGTTAACTAGCGGGCGCATGGACTATCTAGGTTAACTTGCGGGCACTAGGACTATATAAGTTAACTAGCGGGCACTTGGACTATGTAGGTTAACTAGCGCGCACTTGGAAGATCTAGGTTAAGTAGCGCATACTTGGACTATGTAGGTTAACTAGCGGGCCCTTGGACTATGTAGATTATCTAGCGGCACTTGGACTATCTACGTTAACTAGCGGGCCCTTGGACTATGTAGATTCCCTAGCGGGCACTTGGACTCTGTATGTTCCCAACGAACACTTGAACTATGTAGGTTCCCTAGCAGGCAGTTGGACTATGTATGTTCCAGAGCGGGCACTTGGACTATGTAAGTTAACTACCAGGCACTTGGATTATGTAGGTTAACTTGCGGGCCCTTGGACTATCTAGGTTACCTAGCGGGCACTTGGACTATGTAGGTTAACTACCGG
The DNA here is from genome assembly GCF_050624435.1 of Tenrec ecaudatus. NCBI lineage: Eukaryota > Metazoa > Chordata > Mammalia > Afrosoricida > Tenrecidae > Tenrec > Tenrec ecaudatus. Next base: position 155,279 of record NW_027459260.1, read on the forward strand.
GCACATGCACTATCTTGGTTACCTAGCGGGTACTTGGACTATGTACGTTCCCTATAGGGCACTTGGATTATGTAGGTTCCCTATCGGGCACTTGGACTATGTAGGTTAACTAGCGGGCACTTGGACTGTCTAGGTAACCTAGCGGGCACTTGGACTATATAGTTTAACGAACGGGCATTTGGAATATGTAGGTTACCTAGCAGACACTTGGATGATCAAGGTTAACTAGCGGGCACTTGGACTATCTAGGTTAATTAGCGGGCACTTGTACAATGCAGGTTCCCTAGCGGGCACTTTGACTATGTACGTTCCCTAGCGGGCACTTGGACTATGTACGTTCCCTAGCAGGCACTTGGACTATCTATGTTAACTAGTGGGCACTTGGACTATCTATGTTAACTACCGGGCACTTGGACTATGTAGGTTAACTAGGGGACATTTGGACTATGTAGGTTACCTAGCGGCACTTGGACTATGTAGGTTAACTAGCGTGCATTTGGACTATGTAGGTTAACTAGAGTACACATGGACGATCTAGGTTAACTAGTGGGCCCTTGGACTATGTAGGTTAACGAACGGGCATTTGGACTATGTAGGTTACCTAGCAGACACTTGGATTGTCTAGGTTACCTAGCGGGCACTTGGCTATCTAGGTTAACGAACGGGCACTTGGATTATCTAGGTTGCTTAGCGGGCATTTGGACTATGTAAGTTACCTAGCGGGCACTTGGACTATCTAGGTTACCTAGCGGGCCGTTGGACTATGTAGATTAACTAGCGGGCACTTGGACTATATATGTTGCATAGCGGGCAATTGGACTATCTCGGTTAGGTAATGGGCACTTGGAATATCTAGGTTACCTAGCAGGCACTTGGACTATGTAGGTTACCTTGCGGGCACTTGTACTATCTAGGTTACCTAACGGGAAATTGGACTATGTAGGTTAACTAGCGGACATTGGACGATCTAGGTTAACTAGCGGGCACTTGGAATATCTAGGTTAACTAGCGGGCCCTAGGACTATGTAGGTGCCCTATCGGGCACTTGGACTATGTAGGTTCCCTAGCGGGCACTTGGAGTATGTAGGTTCCCTATCGGGCACATGGACTATGTAGGTTCCATAGCGGGCACTTGGACTATCTAGGTTAGCTAACGGGCACTTGGACTAAGTACCTCCCCTAGTGGGCACTTGGACTCTCTAGGTTAACATACGGGCACAAGGACTATCTAGGTAACCTAGCGGGCACTTGGACGATCTAGGTTAACTATCGGGCACTTGGACTATCTAAATTAACAAGTGAGCCCTTGGACTACGTAGGTTAACTAGCGGGCCCTTGGACTATCTAGGTTACCTAGCGGGCACTTGGACTATGTAGGTTGCTTAGCGGGCACTTGGACTATCTAGTTAAGGTTACGGGCACTTTGAGTATCTAGGTTACCTAGCGGAAAATTGGACAATGTACGTTACCTTGCGGGCACTTGGACAATCTAGGTTACCTAAAGGGCACTTTGACTATCTAGGTTACATAGCGGGCACTTGGACTATCTAGGTTAACTAGCGTGCACTTGGACCATCTAGGTTAACTAGCGGGCACTTGGATGATCAATGTTAAACTTGCGGGCACTTGGACTATCTAGGTTAGCTAACGGGCACTTGGACTAAGTACCTCCCCTAGTGGGCACTTGGACTCTCTAGGTTAACATACGGGCACTAGGACTATCTAGGTAAACTAGCGGGCACTTGGACGATCTAGGTTAACTAGCGGGCACTTGGACTATCTAAATTAACAAGTGAGCCCTTGGACTACGTAGGTTAACTAGCGGGCCCTTGGACTATCTAGGTTACCTAGCGGGCACTTGGACTATGTAGGTTGCTTAGCGGGCACTTGGACTATCTAGTTAAGGTTACGGGCACTTTGAGTATCTAGGTTACCTAGCGGAAAATTGGACAATGTACGTTACCTAGCGGGCACTTGGACTATCTAGGTTACCTAACGGGCACTTTGACTATCTAGGTTACATAGCGGGCACTTGGACTATGTAGGTTAACAAGCGAGCACTTGGACTCTAGGTTACCTAGCGGGCACTTGGACTATCTAGGTTACCTAGCGGGCCCTTGGACTATGTAGGTTACCTAGTGGGCACTCGGACTATGTTGGATCCCTATCGAACATTTGGACTAATAGGTTACCTCTTGGGCACCTGGACTATCTAGGTTAACTAGCGGGCACTTGGACTATGTAGGTTAACTAGCGGGCACTTGGACCATGTAGGTTACCTAGGGGGCACTTTGACTATGTAGGTTCCCTATCGGGCACTTGGAGAATGTAGGTTAACTAGGGGGCACTAGGACAATGTAGGTTACCTAGCGGGCCCTTGGACTATCTAGGTTACCTAGGGGGAACCTGGACTATGTAGGTTAACTAATGGGCACTTGGACTATCTAGGTTACCTAGCAGGCACGTGGACTATGTACGTTCCCTAGCAGGCCCTTGGACTATCTACGTTACCTAGCGGGCACTTAGACTATGTACGTTACCTAGCGGGCACTTGGACTATGTATGTTTCCTAGCGGGTATTTGGACTAGATAGGTTCCCTAGCGGGCACGTGGTCTATCTACGTTAACTAGCGGGCACTTGGACTATCTAGGTTAACTAGCGGACATTTGGATTATTAGGGCACCCAGCGGGCATTTGGACTATATTGGTTACTAGCGGGCACTTGGACTATGTAGGTTAACGAACGGGCACTTGGACTATGCAGGTAACCTAGTGGTCACTTGAAATGTCGAGGTTACCTCGCGGGCACTTGGACTACGTAGGTTAACTAGCGGGCCCTTGGACTATCTAGGTTACGTAGCGGGCACTTGGACTATGTAGGTTGCTTAGCGGGAACTTGGACTATCTAGTTAAGGTAACGGGCACTTTGAGTGTCTAGGTTACCTAGCGGAAAATTGGACAATGTACGTTACCTAGCGGGCACTTGGACTATCTAGGTTACCTAACGGGCACTTTGACTATCTAGGTTACATAGCGGGCACTTGGACTATGTAGGTTAACAAGCGAGCACTTGGACTCTAGGTTACGTAGCAGGCACTTGGACTATCTAGGTTACCTAGCGGGCCCTTGGACTATGCAGGTTTCCTAGCGGGCACTTGGACTATCTAGGTTAACGAACGGGCACTTTGACTATGTAGGATACCTAGAGGGCACTTGGACTATGTAGGATCCCTATCAGACATTTGGACTAATTAGGTTACCTCTCGGGCACTTGGACTATCTAGGTTAACTAGCGGGCACTTGGATGATCAATGTTAACTAGCGGGCACTTGGACTATCTAGGTTAGCTAACGGGCACTTGGACTAAGTACGTACCCTAGTGGGCACTTGGACCCTCTAGGTTAACTAACGGGCACTAGGACTATCTAGGTTAACTAGCGGGCACTTGGACTATCTAGGTTACATAGCTGGCACTTTAACTATCTACGCTACCTAGCGGGTACTTGGAGTATGTAGGTTACCTACCGGGCTGTTGGACTATCTAGGTTACCTAGCGGGCACTTGGACTATCTAGGTTAACTAACGGGCACTTGGACTATGTAGGTTCCCTAGCGGGCCCTTGGACTATGTAAGTTCACTAGCAGGCACTTGGACTATGTAGGTCAACTAGCAGGCACTTGGATTATGTAGGTTCCCTATCGGGCACTTGGATTATGTAGGTTAACTAGAGGGCATTTGGACTATGTAGGTTACCTAGCGGGCACTTGGACTATCTAGGTTACCTAGCTGGCACTTGAACTATCTACGTTACCTAGCGGGTACTTGGACTATGAAGGTTCCCTAGCGGGCACTAGGATTATCTGGGTTACCTAGCGGGCACTTGGACTATGTAGGTCAACTATCGGGCACTTGGATTATGTAGGTTCCTTATCGGGCACTTGGACTATGTAGGTTAACTAGAGGGCATTTGGACTATGTAGGTTACCTAGCGGGCACTTGGACTATGTAGGTTCGATATCGGGCACTTGGAAAAGGTAGGTTAACTAGGGGGCACTAGGACTATGTAGGTTACCTAGCTGGCACTTGAACTATCTACGTTACCTAGCGGGTACTTGGACTATGAATTTTCCCTAGCGGGCACTAGGATTATCTGGGTTACCTAGCGGGCACTTGGACTATGTAGGTCAACTATTGGGCACTTGGATTATGTAGGTTCCCTATCGGGCACTTGGACTATGTAGGTTAACTAGAGGGCATTTGGACTATGTAGGTTACCTAGCGGGCACTTGGACTATGTAGGTTCGATATCGGGCACTTGGAAAAGGTAGGTTAACTAGGGGGCACTAGGACTATGTAGGTTACCTAGCGGGCCCTTAGACTATCTAGGTTACCTAGCGGGCATTTGGACTATGTAGGCTCCCTAGCGGTTATTTGGACTATATAGATTACTTAGCGGGCACTTAGACTTTGTAGGATAACTAGCGGGCACTTGGACTATCTAGGTTAACTAGCGAGCACTTGGACTATCTGGGTTAACTAGCGGGCATTTGGACAATTAGGGCCCCTAACGGGCATTTGGACTATGTTGGTTACCTAGCGGGCGTTTGGACTATGTAGGCTCCCTAGCGGTTATTTGGACTATATAGATTACTTAGCGGGCACTTAGACTTTGTAGGTTTACTAGCGGGCACTTGGACTATCTAGGTTAACTAGCTGGCACTTGGACTATGTAGTTTCCCTAGCGGGCATTTTGACTATTTAGGTTACCTAGCGGGCACTTGGACTATGTATGTTACCTAGCGGACACTTGGACTATCTAGGTTACCTAGCAGGCACTTTGACTATCTAGGTTAACTAACGGGCACTTGGACTATGTAGGTTGCCTAGCGGGCACTTGGATTATGTAGGTTCACTATCGGGCACTTGGACTATCTAGGTTACCTAGCTGGCACTTTAACTATCTACTTTACCTAGCGGGTACTTGGAGTATGTTGGTTACCTACCGGGATGTTGGACTATCTAGGTTACCTATCGGGCACTTGGACTATCTAGGTTAACTAATGGGCAATTGGACTATGTAGGTTCCCTAGCGGGCCCTTGGACTATGTAAGTTCCCTAGCGGGCACTTGGACTATGTAGGTCAACTAGCGGGCACTTGGATTATGTAGGTTCCCTATCGGGCACTTGGACTATGTAGGTTAACTAGAGGGCATTTGGACTATGTCGGTTACCAAGCGGGCACTTGGACTATCTAGGTTACCTAGCTGGCACTTGAACTATCTACGTTACCTAGCGGGTACTTGGACTATGAAGGTTCCCTAGCGGGCACTAGGATTATCTGGGTTACCTAGCGGGCACTTGGACTATGTAGGTCAACTAGCGGGCACTTGGAGTATGTAGGTTCCCTATCGGGTACTTGGACTATGTAGGTTACCTAGCGGGCACTTGGACTATGTAGGTTACCTAGCAGGCACTTGGACTATGTACGTTCGCTATCAGGCACTTGGAAAATGTAGGTTAACTAGGGGGCACTAGGACTATGTAGGTTACCTAGCGGGCCCTTAGACTATCTAGGTTACCTAGCGGGCATTTGGACTATGTAGGCTCCCTAGCGGTTATTTGGACTATATAGATTACTTAGCGGGCACTTAGACTTTGTAGGTTACCTACCGGGCTATTGGACTATCTAGGTTACCTAGCGGGCACTTGGACTATCTAGGTTAACTAACGGGCACTTGGACTATGTAGGTTCCCTAGCGGGCCCTTGGACTATGTAAGTTCCCTAGCGGGCACTTGGACTATGTAGGTTAACGAACGGGCACTTGGACAATGTAGGTTACCAAGCGGGCACTTGGACTATCTAGGTTACCTAGCTGGCACTTGAACTATCTACGTTACCTAGCGGGTACTTGGACTATGAAGGTTCCCTAGCGGGCACTAGGATTATCTGGGTTACCTAGCGGGCACTTGGACTATGTAGGTCAACTAGCGGGCACTTGGATTATGTAGGTTCCCTATCGGGCACTTGGACTATGTAGGTTACCTAGCGGGCACTTGGACTATGTAGGTTTGCTATCAGGCACTTGGAAAATGTAGGTTAACGAGGGGGCACTAGGACTATGTAGGTTACCTAGCGGGCCCTTAGACTATCCTGGTTACCTTGCGGGCATTTGGACTATGTAGGCTCCCTAGCGGTTATTTGGACTATATAGATTACTTAGCGGGCACTTAGACTTTGTAGGTTACCTACTGGGCTATTGGACTATCTAGGTTACCTAGCGGGCACTTGGACTATCTAGGTTAACTAACGGGCACTTGGACTATGTAGGTTCCCTAGCGGGCCTTTGGACTATGTAAGTTCCCTAGCGGGCACTTGGACTATGTAGGTTAACTAGAGGGCATTTGGACAATATAGGTTACCAAGCGGGCACTTGGACTATCTAGGTTACCTAGCTGGCACTTGAACTATCTACGTTACCTAGCGGGTACTTGGAGTATGAAGGTTCCCTAGCGGGCACTAGGATTATCTAGGTTACCTAGCGGGCACATGGACTATGTAGGTCAACTAGCGAGCACTTGGATTATGTAGGTTCCCTATCGGGCACTTGGACTATGTAGGTTACCTACCGGGCACTTGGACTATGTAGGCTCCCTAGCGGTTATTTGGACTATATAGATTACTTAGCGGGCACTTAGACTTTGTAGGTTACCTAGCGGGCACTTGGACTATCTAGGTTACCTAGCAGGCACTTGAACTATCTACGTTACCTAGCGGGTACTTGGAGTATGTAGGTTACCTACCGGGATGTTTGACTATCTAGGTTACCTAGCGGGCACTTGGACTATCTAGGTTAACTAACGTGCACTTGGACTATGTAGGTTAACTAGCGGGCATTTGGACCATGTAGGTTACCTAGCGGGCACTTTGACTATGTAGGTTCCCTATCGGGCACTTGGAGAATGTAGGTTAACTAGGGGGCACTAGGACAATGTAAGTTACCTAGCGGGCCCTTGGACTATCTAGGTTACCTAGGGGGAACCTGGACTATGTAGGTTAACTAGTGGGCACTTGGACTATCTAGGTTACCTAGCAGGCACGTGGACTATGTACGTTCCCTAGCAGGCCCTTGGACTATCTAAATTACCTAGCGGGCACTTAGACTATGTACGTTACCTAGCGGGCAGTTGGACTATGTACGTTTCCTAGTGGGTACTTGGACTAGATAGGTTCCCTAGCGGGCATTTTGTCTATCTAGGTTAACTAGCGGGCACTTGGACTCTCTAGGTTAACTAGAGGGCATTTGGACTATTAGGGCCCCTAGCGGGCATTTGGACTATATTGGTTACCTAGCGAGCACTTGGACTATGTAGGTAACCTAGTGGTCACTTGAAATGTCTAGGTTACCTCACGGGCATTTGGACTATGTAGGTTAACTAGCGGGCACTTGGACTATCTAGGTTAACTAGCGGGCCATTGGACTATGTAGGTTCCAGAGCGGGCACTTGGACTATCTAGGTTCCCTACAGGGCACTTGTACTATGTAGGTTAATTAGCGGACACCTGGACGATCTAGGTTAACTAGCGGGTACTTGGATTATGTAGGTTAACTAGCGGGCCCTTGAACTATGTAGATTTACTAGCGGCACTTGGACTATCTACATTAACTAGCGGGTCCTTGGACTATGTAGGTTCCCTAGCGGGCACTTGGACTCTGTATGTTCCCTACGGACACTTGAACTATGTAAGTTAACTACCGGGCACTTGGACTATGTAGGTTAACTAGCGGGCCCTTGGACAATCTAGGTTACCTAGCGGGCACTTGGACTATGTAGGTTAATTACCGGGCACTTGCATTATCTAGGTTACCGAACGGGCATATGGACTATGTAGGTAACCTTGCGGGCACTTGGAGAGTCTAGGTTACCTAGCGGGCACTTGGACTTCTAGGTTAACGAACGGGCACTTGTACTATGTATGTTGCATAGCGTTCAATTGGACTATCTAGGTTAGGTAACGGGCACAAGAACTATCTAGGTTACCTAGCTAGCACTTGAACTATCTACGTTATAGTGGGTTCTTGGAGTATGTAGGTTACCTAGCCGGCATTTGGACTATCTAAGTTACCAAGCGGGCACTGGGACTATCTAGGTTACCTAGGGGGAACCTGGACTATGTAGGTTAACTAGTGGGCACTTGGACTATCTAGATCACCTGGCGGGCACTTGGACTATGTACGTTCCCTAGAGGGCACTTGGACTATCTACGTTACCTTGCGGGCACTTGGACTATGTACGTTTCCTAGCGGGTACTTGGACTAGATAGGTTCCCTAGCGGGCACTTGGTCTATCTAGGTTAACTAGCGGGCACTTGGACTATCTAGGTTAACTAGCGAGCACTTGGACTATCAAGTTATCTAGCGGGCATTTGGACTATTAGGGTCCCTAGCGGGCATTTGGAATATATTGGTTACCTAGCGGGCACTTGGACTATGTAGGTTAACGAACGGGCACTTGGACGATCTAGGTTAACTAGCTGGCACTTGGACTATGTAGTTTCCCTAGCGGGAATTTGGACTATTTAGGTTACCTAGCGGGCACTTGGACTATGTAGGTTACCTAGCAGGCACTTTGACTATCTAGGTTAACTAACGGGCACTTGTACTATGTAGGTTGCCTAGCGGGCACATGGATTATGTAGGTTACCTAGCGGACACTTGGACTATCTAGGTAACCTAGCAGGCACTTTGACTATCTAGGTTAACTAACGGGCACTTGTACTATGTAGGTTGCCTAGAGGGCACTTGGAATATGTAGGTTCACTATCGGGCACTGGGACTATGTAGGTTAACTAGCGGACACTTGCACTATGTAGGTTAACTAGCGGGCCCATTGACTATGTAGGTTAACTAGCGGGCACTTGGACGATCTAGGTAACTAGCGGGCACTTGGACTATATAGGTTACCTAGCGGGCACTTGGATTATCTAGGTTAGCTAGCGGGCTCTTGCACTATGTAGGTTAACTAGGGGGCCCATTGACTCTGTAGGTTAACTAGCGGGCACTTGGACGATCTAGGTAACTACTGGGCACTTGGACTATATAGGTTAACCAGCGGGCACTTGGATTATCTAGGTTAGCTAGCGGGCTTTTGCACTATGTAGGTTAACTAGCGGGCCCATTGACTATGTAGGTTAACTAGCGGGCACTTGGACGATCTAGGTTAACTAGCGGGCACTTGGACGATATAGGTTAACTAGCGGGCACTTGGATTATCTAGGTTACCTAGCGGGCACTTGGACTATGTAGGTTCCCTAGCGGGCATTTGGACTATATAGATAACCTAGCGGGCACTTAGACTTTGTAGGTTACCTAGCGGGCACATGGACTATCTAGGTTACCTAGCTGGCATTTGAACTATCTACGTTGCCTAGCGGGTTCTTGGAGTATGTAGGTTACCTAGCGGGCTGTTGGACTATCTAGGTTACCTAGCAGGCATTGGACTATCTAGGTTAACTAACGGGCACTTGGACTATGTATTTTCCCTAGCGGGCCCTTGGACTATGTAAGTTCCCTATCGGGCACTTGGACTAGGTAGGTTCCCTAGTGGGCACTTGGTCTATCTAGGTTAACTAGCGGGCACTTGGACTATCTAGGTTAACTAGCGAGCACTCGGACTATCTAGGATAACTAGCAGGCACTTGGAGTATTAGGGTCCTTAGTGGGCATTTGGACTATATAGGTTACCTAGCGGGCAATTGGACTATGTAGGTTAACGAGCAGGCAATTGGACTATGTAGGTAACCTAGTGGTCACTTGAACTGTCTAGGTTACCTAGCGGGCACTAGTACTATGTAGGTTAACTAGCGGGCACTTGGACTATCTAGGTTAACTAGGGCTCCCTTGGACGATGTAGGTTAACTAGCGGGCCCTTGGACGATGTAGGTTAACTAGCCGGCCCTTGGACTATGTAGGTTAACTAGCGTGTACTTGGAAGATCTAGGTAAACTAGCGGGTACTTGGACTATGTAGGTTAACTAGCGGGCCTTTGGACTATGTAGATTAACTAGCGGCACTTGGACTATCTACGTTAACTAGCGGGCCCTAGGACTATGTAGAATGCCTAGCGGGCACTTGGACTATGTAGGTTCCCTAGCGGGCACTTGGACTCTCTATCTTCCTTACGGACACTTGAACTATGTAAGTTAACTACCGGGCCCTTGGACGATGTAGGTTAACTAGCGGGCACTTGGACTATGTAGGTTACCTAGCGGGCACTCTGACTATCTAGGTTAACTAACGGGCACTTGGACTATGTAGGTTGCCTAGAGGGCACTTGGATTATGTAGGTTCCCTATCGGGCACTTGGACTATGTAGGTTAACTAACTGGTACTTGGACTATCTAGTTTAACTAGAGGGCCATTGGACTATGTAGATTAACTAGCGGGCCCTTGGACTATGTATGTTACATAGTGGGCACTTGAATGATCTAGGTTAACTAGCGGGTACTTGGACTATATAGGTTAACTAGCGGGCCCTTGGACTATGTAGATTAACTAGGGGCACTTGGACTATCTACATTAACTAGCGGGCCCTTGGACTATGTAGATTCCCTGGCAGGCACTTGGACTATGTATGTTCCAGAGCGGGCACTTGGACTATGTAGGTTCCCTAGCAGTCACTTGGACTATGTAGGTTCCAGAGCGGGCACTTGGACTATCTAGGTTCCCTAGAGGGCACTTGTACTATGTAGGTTAATTAGCGGACACTTGGACGATCTAGGTTAACTAGTGGGTACTTGGATTATGTAGGTTAACTAGCGGGCCCTTGAACTATGTAGATTAACTAGCGGCACTTGGACTATCTACATTAACTAGCGGGTCCTTGGACTATGTAGATTGCCTAGCGGGCACTTGGACTATGTAGGTTCCCTAGCAGGCACTTGGACTCTGTATGTTCGCTAGGGACACTTGAACTATGTAAGTTAACTACCGGGCACTTGGACTTTGTAGGTTAACTAGCGGGCCCTTGGACTATCTAGGTTACCTAGCGGGCACTTGGACTATGTAGGTTAACTACCGGGCACTTGCATTATCTAGGTTACCGAACGGGCATTTGGACTATGTAGGTAACCTAGCGGGCACTTGGAGAGTCTAGGTTACCTAGCGGGCACTTGGACTTCTAGGTTAACGAACGGGCACTTGGACTATGTATGTTGCATAGCGGGCAATTGGACTATCTAGGTTAGGTAACGGGCACAAGAACTATCTAGGTTACCTACCTGGCACTTGAACTAACTACTTTATAGCGGGTTCTTGGAGTATGTAGGTTACCTAGCGGGCTGTTGGACTATCTAAGTTACCAAGCGGGCACTGGGACTATCTAGGTTAACTAACGGGCACTTGGACTATGTATGTTCCCTAGCGGGCCCATTGACTATGTAGGTTCCCTAGCGAGCACTTGGACTATGTGGGTTCCCTAGCGGGCATTTGGACGATCTAGGTTAACTAACGGGCACTTGGACTATGCAGGTCCCCTAGCGGGCATTTGGATTATGTAGATTCCCTATCGGGCACTTGGACTATATAGGTTCCTATCGGGCATTTGTACTATGTAGGTTACCTAGTGAGCCCTTGGACTATCTAGGTTACCTAGGGGGAACCTGGACTATGTAGGTTAACTAGCGGGCACTTGGACTATGTACGTTCCCAGCGGGCACTTGGACTATCTACGTTACCTAGTGGGCACTTGGACTATGTACGTTACCGAGCGAGCACTTGGACTATGTACGTTTCCTAGCGGGTACTTGGACTAGATAGGTTCCCTAGCGGGCACTTGGTCTATCTAGGTTAACTAGCGGGCACTTGGACTATCTAGGTTAACTAGCGAGCACTTGGACTATCTAGGTTATCTAGCGGGCATTTGGAGTATTAGGGCCCCTAGCAGGCATTTGGACTATATTGGTTACCTAGCGGGCACTAGGACTATGTAGGTTAACGAACGGGCACTTGGACTATCTAGGTTAACTAGCTGGCACTTGGACTATGTAGTTTCCCTAGCGGGCATTTGGACTATTTAGGTTACCTAGCGGGCACTTCGACTATGTAGGTTACCTAGCGGACACTTGGACTATCTAGGTTACCTAGCAGGCACTTTGACTATCTAGGTTAACTAACGGGCACTTGGACTATGTAGGTTGCCTAGCGGGCACTTGGATTATGTAGGTTCACTATCGGGCACTTGGACTATGTAGGTTAACTAGCGGGCCCATTGACTATGTAGGTTAACTAGAGGGCACTTGGACGATCTAGTTAACCAGTGGGCACTTGGACTATCTAGGTTAACTAGCGGGCCCTTGGACTATGTAGATTCCCTAGCGGGCACTTGGACTCTGTATATTCCCTACGGACACTTGAACTATGTAGGTTCCCTAGCAGGCACTTGTACTATGTAGGTTCCAGAGCGGGCACTTGGACTATGTAAGTTAACTACCGGGCACTTGGACTACGTAGGTTAACTAGCGGGCCCTTTGACTATCTAGGTTACCTAGCGGGCACTTGGATTATGTAGGTTAACTACCGGGCACATGCACTAACTAGGTTACCTAGCGGGCACTTGGACTATGTACGTTCCCTAGCGGACACTTGGACTATCTATGTTAACTAGTGGGCACGTGGACTATCTATGTTAACTACTGGGCACTTGGACTTTGTAGGTTAACTAGGGGACACTTGCATTATGTAGGTTCCCTATCGGGCACTTGGACTATGTAGGTTACCTAGCAGACACTTGGACTATCTAGGTTACCTAGCAGGCACTTTGACTATCTAGTTTAACTAACGGGCACTTGTACTATGTAGGTTGCCTAGCGGGCACTTGGATTATGTAGGGTCACTATCGGGGACTGGGACTATGTAGGTTAACTAGCGGACACTTGCACTATGTAGGTTAACTAGCGGGCCCATTGACTATGTAGGTTAACTAGCGGGCATTTGGACGATCTACGTAACTAGCGGGCACTTGGACTATATAGGTTAACTAGCGGGCAGTTGGATTATCTAGGTTAGCTAGCGGGCTCTTGCACTATGTAGGTTAACTAGCGGGCCCATTGACTATGTAGGTTAACTAGCGGGCACTTGGACGATCTAGGTTAACTAGCGTGCACTTGGACGATATAGGTTAACTAGTGGGCACTTGGATTATAGGTTACCTAGCGGGCACTTGGACTATGTAGGTTCCCTAGCGGGCATTTGGATTATATAGATAACCTAGCGGGCACTTAGACTTTGTAGGTTACCTAGCGGGCACATGGACTATCTAGGTTCCCTAGCTGGCATTTGAACTATCTACGTTGCCGAGCGGGTTCTTGGAGTATGTAGGTTACCTAGCGGGCTGTTGGACTATCTAGGTTACCTAGCAGGCATTGGACTATCTAGGTTAACTAACGGGCACTTGGATTATAAGTTCCCTATCGGGCACTTGGACTATGTAGGTTCCATAGCGGGCACTTGGACTCGGTATGATCCCTACGGACACTTGAACTATGTAAGTTAACTACCGGGCCCTTGGACGATGTAGGTTAACTAGCGGGCCCTTGCACTATGTAGGCTAACTAGCGGGCCCATGGATTATGTAGGTTTACTAGCAGGCACTTGGACTATCTAGGTTAACTAGCGGGCACTTGGATTATGTAGTTTAACTAGCGGGCATTTGGACTATGTAGGTTACCTAGCGGGCACTTGGACTATGTAGGTTACCTAGCGGGCACTTGGACTATCTAGGTTAACTAGTGGGCCCTTGGACGATGTAGGTTAACTAGCGGGCCCTTGGACTATGTAGGTTAACTAGCGGGCCCTTGGACTATGTAGGTTTACTAGCGTGCACTTGGAAGATCTAGGTAAACTAGCGGGTACTTGGACTATGTAGGTTAACTAGCGGGCCTTTGGACTATGTAGATTAACTAGCGGCACTTGGACTATCTACGTTAACTAGCGGGCCCTTGGATTATGTATGTTCCAGAGCGCGCACTTCGACTATGTAGGTTCCCTAGCAGGCACTTGGACTATGTAGGTTCCCTAGCGGGCACTTGGACTATGTAAGTTAACTAGCGGACACTTGGACGATCTAGGTTAACTAGCAGGCACTTGGACTATGTAGGTTCCAGAGCGGGCGCTTGGACTATATAGGTTCCCTAACGGGCACTTGGACTATGTAGGTTAACTAGCGGGCACTTGGATTATGTAGGTTTACTAGCGTGCACTTGGAAGATCTAGGTAAACTAGCGGGTACTTGGACTATGTAGGTTAACTAGCGGGCCTTTGGACTATGTAGATTAACTAGCGGCACTTGGACTATCTACGTTAACTAGCGGGCCCTTGGATTATGTATGTTCCAGAGCGCGCACTTCGACTATGTAGGTTCCCTAGCAGGCACTTGGACTATGTAGGTTCCCTAGCGGGCACTTGGACTATGTAAGTTAACTAGCGGACACTTGGACGATCTAGGTTAACTAGCAGGCACTTGGACTATGTAGGTTCCAGAGCGGGCGCTTGGACTATATAGGTTCCCTAACGGGCACTTGGACTATGTAGGTTAACTAGCGGGCCCTTGGACTATGTAGGTTTACTAGCGTGCACTTGGAAGATCTAGGTAAACTAGCGGGTACTTGGACTATGTAGGTTAACTAGCGGGCCTTTGGACTATGTAGATTAACTAGCGGCACTTGGACTATCTACGTTAACTAGCGGGCCCTTGGATTATGTATGTTCCAGAGCGCGCACTTCGACTATGTAGGTTCCCTAGCAGGCACTTGGACTATGTAGGTTCCCTAGCGGGCACTTGGACTATGTAAGTTAACTAGCGGACACTTGGACGATCTAGGTTAACTAGCAGGCACTTGGACTATGTAGGTTCCAGAGCGGGCGCTTGGACTATATAGGTTCCCTAACGGGCACTTGGACTATGTAGGTTAACTAGCGGGCATTTGGACTATGTAGGTTACCTAGCGGGCCCTTTGACTATATAGGTTACCTAGGGGGAACCTGGACTATGTAGGTTAACTAGTGGGCACTTGGACTATCTAGGTTATCTAGCGGGCACTTGGATTATGTACGTTCCCTAGCGGGGACTTGGACTATCTACGTTACCTAGTGGGCACTAGGATTATGTACGTTACCTAGCGGGCACTTGGACTATGTACGTTTCCTAGCTGGTACTTGGACTATATAGGTTCCCTAGCGGGCACTTGGTCTATCTAGGTTAACTAGCGGGCACTTGGACTATCTAGGTTAACTAGCGAGCACTTGGACTATCTAGGTTAACTAGCGGGCATTTGGAATATTAGGGCCCCTAGTGGGCATTTGGACTATATTGGTTACCTAGCGGGCACTTGGACTATGTAGGTTAACGAACGGGCACTTGGACTATCTAGGTTAACTAGGTGGCACTTGGACTATGTAGTTTCCCTAGCGGGCATTTGGACTATTTAGGTTACCTAGCGGGCACTTGGACTATGTAGGTTACCTAGCAGACACTTGGACTATCTAGGTTACCTAGCAGGCACTTTGACTATCTAGGTTAACTAACGGGCACTTGGACTATGTAGGTTGCCTAGCGGGCACTTGGACTATCTAGGTTACCTAGCTGGCACTTGAATTATCTACGTTACCTAGCGGGTACTTGGACTATGAAGGTTCCCTTGCGGGCACTAGGATTATCTGGGTTTCCTAGCGGGCACTTGGACTATGTAGGTTAACTAGAGGGTATTTGGACTATGTAGGTTACCTAGCGGGCACTTGGACTATCTAGCTTGCCTAGTTGGCATTTGAACTATCTACGTTACCTAGCGGGTTCTTGGACTATGAAGGTTCCCTAGCGGGCACTAGGATTATCTGGGTTACCTAGCGGGCACTTGGACTATGTAGGTCAACTAGCGGGCACTTGGATTATGTAGGTTCCCTATCGGGCACTTGGACTATGTAGGTTAACTAGAGGGCATTTGGATTATGTAGGTTACCTAGCGGGCACTTGGACTATGTAGGTTCGCTATCGGGCACTTGGAAAATGTAGGTTAACTAGGGGGCACTAGGACTATGTAGGTTACCTAGCGGGCCCTTAGACTATCTATGTTACCTAGCGGGCATTTGGACTATGTAGGCTCCCTAGCGGTTATTTGGACTATATAGATTACTTAGCGGGCACTTAGACTTTGTAGGTTACCTAGCGGGCACTTGGACAATCTACGTTACCTAGCGGGTACTTGGAGTATGTAGGTTACCTACCGGGCTGTTGGACTATCTAGGTTACCTAGCGGGCACTTGGACTATCTAGGTTAACTAACCGGCACTTGGCCTATGTAGGTTAACTAGCGGGCATTTGGACCATGTAGGTTACCTAGCGGGCATTTGACTATGTAGGTTCCCTATCGGGCACTTGGAAAATGTAGGTTAACTAGGGGGCACTAGGACAATGTAGGTTACCTAACGGGCCCTTGGACTATCTAGGTTACCTAGGGGGAACCTGGACTATGTAGGTTAACTAGTGGGCACTTGGACTATCTAGGTTACCTAGCAGGCAAGTGGACTATGTACGTTCCCTAGCAGGCCCTTGGACTATCTACGTTACCTAGCGGGCACTTAGACTATGTACGTTACCTAACGAGCACTTGGACTATGTATGTTTCCTAGCGGGTACTTGGACTAGATAGGTTCCCTAGCGGGCACTTGGTCTATCTAGGTTAACTAGCGGGCACTTGGACTATCTAGGTTAACTAGTGGACATTTGGACTATTAGGGCACCCAGCGGGCATTTGGACTATATTGGTTACTAGCGGGCACTTGGACTATGTAGGTTAACGAACGGGCACTTGGACTATGTAGGTAACCTAGTGGTCACTTGAAATGTCTAGGTTACCTCGCGGGCACTTGGACTATGCAGGTTAACTAGTGGGCACTTGGACTATCTAGGTTAACTAGCAGGCCATTGGACTATGTAGGTTAACTAGCGGGCCCTTGGACTATGTAGGTTAACTAGCGGGCCCTTGGACTATGTAGGTTCGAGAGCGGGCACTTGCATTATCTAGGTTACCGAACGGGCATTTGGACTATGTAGTTAACCTAGCGGGCACTTGGAGAGTCTAGGTTACCTAGCGGGCACTTGGACTTCTAGGTTAACGAACGGGCACTTGGACAATGCATGTTGCATAGCGGGCAATTGGACTATCTAGGTTAGGTAACGGGCACAAGAATTATCTAGGTTACCTAGCTGTTACTTGATCTACATTATAGCGGGTTCTTGGAGTATGTAGGTTACCTAGCGGGCTGTTGGACTATCTAAGTTACCAAGCGGGCACTGGGACTATCTAGGTTAACTAACGGGCACTTGGACTATATAGGTTCCCTAGCGGGCACTTGGATTATGTAGGTTCCCTAGCGGGCACTTGGACTATGTAGTTTACCTAGCGGGCACTTGGACTATATAGTTTCCCTATCGGGCATTTGGACTATGTAGGTTACCTAGCGGGCCCTTGGACTATATAGGTTTCCTAGGGGGAACCTGGACTATGTAGGTTAACTAGTGGGCACTTGGACTATCTAGGTTATCTAGCGGGCACTTGGACTATGTAGGTTACCTAGCGGGCACTTGGACTATCTAGGTTAACTAGTGGGCCCTTGGACGATGTAGGTTAACTAGCGGGCCCTTGGACGATGTAGGTTAACTAGCGGGCCCTTGGACTATGTAGGTTTACTAGCGTGCACTTGGAAGATCTAGGTAAACTAGCGGGTACTTGGACTATGTAGGTTAACTAGCGGGCCTTTGGACTATGTAGATTAACTAGCGGCACTTGGACTATCTAAGTTAACTAGCGGGCCCTTGGACTATGTATGTTCCAGAGCGCGCACTTCGACTATGTAGGTTCCCTAGCAGGCACTTGGACTATGTAGGTTCCCTAGCGGGCACTTGGACTATGTAAGTTAACTAGCGGGCACTTGGTCTGTTTAGGTAACCTAGCGGGCATTTGACTATGTAGGTTCCCTATCGGGCACTTGGAGAATGTAGGTTAACTAGGGGGCACTAGGACAATGTAGGTTACCTAACGGGCCCTTGGACTATCTAGGTTACCTAGGGGGAACCTGGACTATGTAGGTTAACTAGTGGGCACTTGGACGATCTAGGTTAACTAGCAGGCACTTGGACTATGTAGGTTCCAGAGCGGGCGCTAGGACTATATAGGTTCCCTAGCGGGCACTTGGACTATGTAGGTTAACTAGCGGGCATTTGGATTATGTAGGTTCCCTATCGGGCACTTGGACTATGTAGGTTAACTAGCGGGCATTTGGACTATGTAGGTTACCTAGCGGGCCCTTGGACTATATAGGTTACCTAGGGGGAACCTGGACTATGTAGGTTAACTAGTGGGCACTTGGACTATTTAGGTTATCTAGCGGGCACTTGGATTATGTACGTTCCCTAGCGGGGACTTGGACTATCTACGTTACCTAGTGGGCACTTGGACTATGTACGTTACCTAGCGGGCACTTGGACTATGTACGTTTCCTAGCGGGTACTTGGACTATATAGGTTCCCTAGCGGGCACTTGGACTATGTAGGTAACCTAGTGGTCACTTGAAATGTCTAGGTTACCTCGCGGGCACTTGGACTATGTAGGTTAACTAGGGGGCACTTGGACTATCTAGGTTAACTAGCAGGCCATTGGACTATGTAGGTTAACTAGCGGGCCCTTGGACTATGTAGGTTAACTAGCGGGCCCTTGGACTATGTAGGTTCGAGAGCGGGCACTTGGACTATCTAGGTTCCCGAGCGGGCACTTGTACTATGTAGGTTAATTAGCGGACACTTGGACGATCTAGGTTAACTAGCGGGTACTTGGATTATGTAGGTTAACTAGCGGGCCCTTGAATTATGTAGATTAACTAGCGGCACTTGGACTATCTACATTAACTAGCGGGTCCTTGGACTATGTAGATTGCCTAGGGGGCACTTGGACTATGTAGGTTCCCTAGCGGGCACTTGGACTCTGTATGTTCCCTACGGACACTTGAACTATGTAAGTTAACTACCGGGCACTTGGACTATGTAGGTTAGCTAGCGGGCCCTTGGACTATCTAGGTTACCTAGCGGGCACTTGGATTATGTAGGTTAACTACCGGGCACTTGCATTATCTAGGTTACCGAACGGGCATTTGGACTATGTAGTTAACCTAGCGGGCACTTGGAGAGTCTAGGTTACCTAGCGGGCACTTGGACTTCTAGGTTAACGAACGGGCACTTGGACTATGTATGTTGCATAGCGGGCAATTGGACTATCTAGGTTAGGTAACGGGCACAAGAATTATCTAGGTTACCTAGCTGTCACTTGATCTACATTATAGCGGGTTCTTGGAGTATGTAGGTTACCTAGCGGGCTGTTGGACTATCTAAGTTACCAAGCGGGCACTGGGACTATCTAGGTTAACTAACGGGCACTTGGACTATGTAGGTTCCCTAGCGGGCCCAAGGACTATGTAGGTTCCCTAGCGAGCACTTGGACTATGTGGGTTCCCTAGCGGGCATTTGGACTATCTAGGTTAACTAACGGGCACTTGGACTATGTAGGTTCCCTAGCGGGCACTTGGATTATGTAGGTTCCCTATCGGGCACTTGGACTATGTAGGTTAACTAGCGGGCATTTGGACTATGTATGTTACCTAGCGGGCACTTGGATTATATAGGTTCCCTATCGGGCATTTGGACTATGTAGGTTACCTAGCGGGCCCTTGGACTATATAGGTTTCCTAGGGGGAACCTGGACTATGTAGGTTAACTAGTGGGCACTTGGACTATCTAGGTTATCTAGCGGGCACTTGGATTATGTAGGTTACCTAGCGGGCACTTGTACTATCTATGTTAACTAGTGGGCCCTTGGACGATGTAGGTTAACTAGCGGGCCCTTGGACTATGTAGGTTAACTAGCGGGCCCTTGGACTATGTAGGTTTACTAGCGTGCACTTGGAAGATCTAGGTAAACTAGCGGGTACTTGGACTATGTAGGTTAACTAGCGGGCCTTTGGACTATGTAGATTAACTAGCGGCACTTGGACTATCTAAGTTAACTAGCGGGCCCTTGGACTATGTATGTTCCAGAGCGCGCACTTCGACTATGTAGGTTCCCTAGCAGGCACTTGGACTATGTAGGTTCCCTAGCGGGCACTTGGACTATGTAAGTTAACTAGCGGACACTTGGACGATCTAGGTTAACTAGCAGGCACTTGGACTATGTAGGTTCCAGAGCGGGCACTAGGACTATATAGGTTCCCTAGCGGGCACTTGGACTATGTAGGTTAACTAGCGGGCATTTGGATTATGTAGGTTCCCTATCCGGCACGAGGACTATGTAGGTTAACTAGCGGGCATTTGGACTATCTAGGTTACCTAGCGGGCCCTTGGACTATATAGGTTACCTAGGGGGAACCTGGACTATGTAGGTTAACTAGTGGGCACTTGGACTATTTAGGTTATCTAGCGGGCACTTGGATTATGTACGTTCCCTAGCGGGGACTTGGACTATCTACGTTACCTAGTGGGCACTTGGACTATGTACGTTACCTAGCGGGCACTTGGACTATGTACGTTTCCTAGCGGGTACTTGGATTATATAGGTTCCCTAGCGGGCACTTGGTCTATCTAGGTTAACTAGCGGGCACTTGGACTATCTAGGTTAACTAGCGGGCATTTGGATTATTAGGGCCCCTAGTGGGCATTTGGACTATATTGGTTACCTAGCGGGCACTTGGATTATGTAGGTTAACGAAGGGGCACTTGGACTATCTAGGTTAACTAGGTGGCACTTGGACTATGTAGTTTCCCTAGTGGGCATTTGGACTATTTTGGTTACCTAGCGGGCACTTGGACTATGTAGGTTACCTAGCAGACACTTGGACTATCTAGGTTACCTAGCAGGCACTTGACTATCTAGGTTAACTAACGGGCACTTGGACTATGTAGGTTCCCTAGCGGGCACTTGGACTATGTAAGTTAACTAGCGGGCACTTGGTCTGTTTAGGTAACCTAGCGGGCATTTGACTATGTAGGTTCCCTATCGGGCACTTGGAGAATGTAGGTTAACTAGGGGGCACTAGGACAATGTAGGTTACCTAACGGGCCCTTGGACTATCTAGGTTACCTAGGGGGAACCTGGACTATGTAGGTTAACTAGTGGGCACTTGGACGATCTAGGTTAACTAGCAGGCACTTGGACTATGTAGGTTCCAGAGCGGGCGCTAGGACTATATAGGTTCCCTAGCGGGCACTTGGACTATGTAGGTTAACTAGCGGGCATTTGGATTATGTAGGTTCCCTATCGGGCACTTGGACTATGTAGGTTAACTAGCGGGCATTTGGACTATGTAGGTTACCTAGCGGGCCCTTGGACTATATAGGTTACCTAGGGGGAACCTGGACTATGTAGGTTAACTAGTGGGCACTTGGACTATTTAGGTTATCTAGCGGGCACTTGGATTATGTACGTTCCCTAGCGGGGACTTGGACTATCTACGTTACCTAGTGGGCACTTGGACTATGTACGTTACCTAGCGGGCACTTGGACTATGTACGTTTCCTAGCGGGTACTTGGACTATATAGGTTCCCTAGCGGGCACTTGGACTATGTAGGTAACCTAGTGGTCACTTGAAATGTCTAGGTTACCTCGCGGGCACTTGGACTATGTAGGTTAACTAGGGGGCACTTGGACTATCTAGGTTAACTAGCAGGCCATTGGACTATGTAGGTTAACTAGCGGGCCCTTGGACTATGTAGGTTAACTAGCGGGCCCTTGGACTATGTAGGTTCGAGAGCGGGCACTTGGACTATCTAGGTTCCCGAGCGGGCACTTGTACTATGTAGGTTAATTAGCGGACACTTGGACGATCTAGGTTAACTAGCGGGTACTTGGATTATGTAGGTTAACTAGCGGGCCCTTGAATTATGTAGATTAACTAGCGGCACTTGGACTATCTACATTAACTAGCGGGTCCTTGGACTATGTAGATTGCCTAGGGGGCACTTGGACTATGTAGGTTCCCTAGCGGGCACTTGGACTCTGTATGTTCCCTACGGACACTTGAACTATGTAAGTTAACTACCGGGCACTTGGACTATGTAGGTTAGCTAGCGGGCCCTTGGACTATCTAGGTTACCTAGCGGGCACTTGGATTATGTAGGTTAACTACCGGGCACTTGCATTATCTAGGTTACCGAACGGGCATTTGGACTATGTAGTTAACCTAGCGGGCACTTGGAGAGTCTAGGTTACCTAGCGGGCACTTGGACTTCTAGGTTAACGAACGGGCACTTGGACTATGTATGTTGCATAGCGGGCAATTGGACTATCTAGGTTAGGTAACGGGCACAAGAATTATCTAGGTTACCTAGCTGTCACTTGATCTACATTATAGCGGGTTCTTGGAGTATGTAGGTTACCTAGCGGGCTGTTGGACTATCTAAGTTACCAAGCGGGCACTGGGACTATCTAGGTTAACTAACGGGCACTTGGACTATGTAGGTTCCCTAGCGGGCCCAAGGACTATGTAGGTTCCCTAGCGAGCACTTGGACTATGTGGGTTCCCTAGCGGGCATTTGGACTATCTAGGTTAACTAACGGGCACTTGGACTATGTAGGTTCCCTAGCGGGCACTTGGATTATGTAGGTTCCCTATCGGGCACTTGGACTATGTAGGTTAACTAGCGGGCATTTGGACTATGTATGTTACCTAGCGGGCACTTGGATTATATAGGTTCCCTATCGGGCATTTGGACTATGTAGGTTACCTAGCGGGCCCTTGGACTATATAGGTTTCCTAGGGGGAACCTGGACTATGTAGGTTAACTAGTGGGCACTTGGACTATCTAGGTTATCTAGCGGGCACTTGGATTATGTAGGTTACCTAGCGGGCACTTGTACTATCTATGTTAACTAGTGGGCCCTTGGACGATGTAGGTTAACTAGCGGGCCCTTGGACTATGTAGGTTAACTAGCGGGCCCTTGGACTATGTAGGTTTACTAGCGTGCACTTGGAAGATCTAGGTAAACTAGCGGGTACTTGGACTATGTAGGTTAACTAGCGGGCCTTTGGACTATGTAGATTAACTAGCGGCACTTGGACTATCTAAGTTAACTAGCGGGCCCTTGGACTATGTATGTTCCAGAGCGCGCACTTCGACTATGTAGGTTCCCTAGCAGGCACTTGGACTATGTAGGTTCCCTAGCGGGCACTTGGACTATGTAAGTTAACTAGCGGACACTTGGACGATCTAGGTTAACTAGCAGGCACTTGGACTATGTAGGTTCCAGAGCGGGCACTAGGACTATATAGGTTCCCTAGCGGGCACTTGGACTATGTAGGTTAACTAGCGGGCATTTGGATTATGTAGGTTCCCTATCCGGCACGAGGACTATGTAGGTTAACTAGCGGGCATTTGGACTATCTAGGTTACCTAGCGGGCCCTTGGACTATATAGGTTACCTAGGGGGAACCTGGACTATGTAGGTTAACTAGTGGGCACTTGGACTATTTAGGTTATCTAGCGGGCACTTGGATTATGTACGTTCCCTAGCGGGGACTTGGACTATCTACGTTACCTAGTGGGCACTTGGACTATGTACGTTACCTAGCGGGCACTTGGACTATGTACGTTTCCTAGCGGGTACTTGGATTATATAGGTTCCCTAGCGGGCACTTGGTCTATCTAGGTTAACTAGCGGGCACTTGGACTATCTAGGTTAACTAGCGGGCATTTGGATTATTAGGGCCCCTAGTGGGCATTTGGACTATATTGGTTACCTAGCGGGCACTTGGATTATGTAGGTTAACGAAGGGGCACTTGGACTATCTAGGTTAACTAGGTGGCACTTGGACTATGTAGTTTCCCTAGTGGGCATTTGGACTATTTTGGTTACCTAGCGGGCACTTGGACTATGTAGGTTACCTAGCAGACACTTGGACTATCTAGGTTACCTAGCAGGCACTTGACTATCTAGGTTAACTAACGGGCACTTGGACTATGTAGGTTGCCTAGCAGACACTTGGACTATCTAGGTTACCTAGCAGGCACTTGACTATCTAGGTTAACTAACGGGCACTTGGACTATGTAGGTTGCCTAGCGGGCACTTGGAATATCTACGTTACCTAGGGGGTACTTGGACTATGTAGTTTCCCTAGCGGGCATTTGGATTATTTAGGTTACCTAGCGGGCACTTGGACTATGTAGGTTAACTAGAGGATATTTGGACTATGTAGGTTACCTAGCGGGCACTTGGACTTTCTAGGTTGCCTAGCTGGCACTTGAACTATCTACGTTACCTAGCGGTTTCTTGGACTATGAAGGTTCCCTAGCGGGCACTAGGATTATCTGGGTTACCTAGCGGGCACTTGGACTATGTAGGTCAACTAGCGGGCACTTGGATTATGTAGGTTCCCTATCGGGCACTTGGACTATGTAGGTTAACTAGAGGGCATTTGAATTATGTAGGTTACCTAGCGGGCACTTGGACTATGTAGGTTCGCTATCGGGCACTTGGAAAATGTAGGTTAACTAGGGGGCACTAGGACTATGTAGGTTACCTAGCGGGCCCTTAGACTATCTAGGTTACCTAGCGGGCATTTGGACTATGTAGGCTCTCTAGCGGTTATTTGGACTATATAGATTACTTAGCGGGCACTTAGACTTTGTAGGTTACCTAGCGGGCACTTGGACAATCTAGGTTACCTAGCAGGCACTTGAACTATCTACGTTACCTAGCGGGTACTTGGAGTATGTAGGTTACCTACCGGGCTGTTGGACTATCTAGGTTACCTAGCGGGCACTTGGACTATCTAGGTTAACTAACGGGCACTTGGACTATGTAGGTTAACTAGCGGGCATTTGGACCATGTAGGTTACCTAGCGGGCATTTGACTATGTAGGTTCCCTATCGGGCACTTGGAGAATGTAGGTTAACTAGGGGGCACTAGGACAATGTAGGTTACCTAACGGGCCCTTGGACTATCTAGGTTACCTAGGGGGAACCTGGACTATGTAGGTTAACTAGTGGGCACTTGGACTATCTAGGTTACCTAGCAGGCAAGTGGACTATGTACGTTCCCTAGCAGGCCCTTGGACTATATACGTTACCTAGCGGGCACTTAGACTATGTACGATACCTAGCGGGCACTTGGACTATGTATGTTTCCTAGCGGGTACTTGGACTAGATAGGTTCCCTAGCGGGCACTTGGTCTATCTAGGTTAACTAGCGGGCACTTGGACTATCTAGGTTAATTAGCGGGCACTTGGACTATCTAGGTTAACTAGCAGGCCATTGGACTATGTAGGTTAACTAGCGGGCCCTTGGACTATGTAGGTTCGAGAGCGGGCACTTGGACTATCTAGGTTCCCGAGCGGGCACTTGTACTATGTAGGTTAATTAGCGGACACTTGGACGATCTAGGTTAACTAGCGGGTACTTGGATTATGTAGGTTAACAAGTGGGCCCTTGAACTATGTAGATTAACTAGCGGCACTTGGACTATCTACATTAACTAGCGGGTCCTTGGACTATGTAGATTGCCTAGGGGGCACTTGGACTATGTAGGTTTCCTAGCGGGCACTTGGACTCTGTATGTTCCCTACGGACACTTGAACTATGTAAGTTAACTACCGGGCACTTGGACTATGTAGGTTAACTAGCGGGCACTTGGATTATGTAGGTTCCCTATCGGGCACTTGGACTATGTAGGTTACCTACCGGGCACTTGGACTATGTAGGCTCCCTAGCGGTTATTTGGACTATATAGATTACTTAGCGGGCACTTAGACTTTGTAGGTTACCTAGCGGGCACTTGGACTATCTAGGTTACCTAGCAGGCACTTGAACTATCTACGTTACCTAGCGGTTACTTGGAGTATGTAGGTTACCTACCGGGATGTTTGACTATCTAGGTTACCTAGCGGGCACTTGGACTATCTAGGTTAACTAACGGGCACTTGGACTATGTATGTTAACTAGCAGGCATTTGGACCATGTAGGTTACCTAGCGGGCACTTTGACTATGTAGGTTCCCTACCGGGCACATGGAGAATGTAGGGGGCACTAGGACAATGTAGGTTACCTAGCGGGCCCTTGGACTATCTAGGTTACCTAGGGGGAACCTGGACTATGTAGGTTAACTAGTGGGCACTTGGACAATCTAGGTTATCTAGCGGGCACTTGGATTATGTACGTTCCCTAGCGGGCCCTTGGACTATCTACGTTAACTAGCGGGCACTTAGACTATGTACGTTACCTAGCGGGCACTTGGACTATGTACGTTTCCTAGCGGGTACTTGGACTAGATAAGTTCCCTAGCGGGCACTTGGTCTATCTAGGTTAACTAGCGGGCACTTGGACTCTCTAGGTTAACTAGCGGGCATTTGGACTATTAGGGCCCCTAGCGGGCATTTGGACTATATTGGTTACCTAGCGGGCACTTGGACTATGTAGTTTAACGAATGGGCACTAGGACTATGTAAGTAACCTAGTGGTCACTTGAACTGTCTAAATTACCTTGCGGGCACTTGGACTATGTAGGTTAATTAGCGGGCACTTGGACTATCTAGGTTAACTAGCGGGCCATTGGACTATGTAGGTTAACTAGCGGGCCCTTGGACTATGTAGGTTAACAAGCGGACCCTTGGACTATGTAGGTTACATAGTGGGCACTTGGACGATCTAGGTTAACTAGCGGGTACTAGGACTATGTAAGTTAACTAGCGGGCCCTTGGACTATGTAGATTAACTTGCGGCACTTAGACTATCTACTTTAACTAGCGGGCCCTTGGGCTATGTAGATTCCCTGGCAGGCACTTGGACTATGTATGTTCCAGAGCGGGCACTTGGACTATGTAGGTTCCCTAGCAGTCACTTGGACTATGTAGGTTCCAGAGCGGGCACTTGGACTATCTAGGTTCCCTAGAGGGCACTTGGACTCTCTTGGTTAACTAGCGGGCATTTGGACTATTAGGGCCCCTAGCGGGGATTTGGACTATATTGGTTACCTCGTGGGCACTTGGACTATGTAGGTTAACGAACGGGCACTAGGACTATGTAGGTAACCTAGTGGTCACTTGAAATGTCTAGTTTACCTCGCGGGCACTTGGACTATGTAGGTTAATTAGCGGGCACTTGGACTATCTAGGTTAACTAGCGGGCCATTGGACTATGTAGGTTAACGAGCGGGCCCTTGGACTATGTAGGTTAACAAGCGCTCCCTTGGACTATGTAGGTTACATAGTGGGCACTTGGACGATCTAGGTTAACTAGCGGGTACTTGGACTATGTAAGTTAACTAGCAGGCCCTTGGACTATGTAGATTAACTAGCGGCACTTGGACTATCTACTTTAACTAGCGGGCCCTTGGACTATGTAGATTCCCTGGCAGGCACTTGGACTATGTAGGTTCCAGAGCGGGCACTTGGACTATCTAGGTTCCCTAGAGGGCACTTGTACTATGTAGGTTAATTAGCGGACACTTGGACGATCTAGGTTAACTAGCGGGTACTTGGATTATGTAGGTTAACTAGCGGGCCCTTGAACTATGTAGATTAACTAGCGGCACTTGGACTATCTACATTAACTAGCGGGTCCTTGGACTATGTAGATTGCCTAGCGGGCACTTGGACTATGTAGGTTCCCTAGCGGGCACATGGACTCTGTATGTTCCCTACGGACACTTGAACTATGTAAGTTAACTACCGGGCACTTGGACTATGTAGGTTAACTAGCGGGCCCTTGGACAATCTAGGTTACCTAGCGGGCACTTGGACTATGTAGGTTAACTACCGGGCACTTGCATTATCTAGGTTACCGAACGGGCATATGGACTATGTAGGTAACCTAGCGGGCACTTGGAGAGTCTAGGTTACCTAGCGGGCATTTGGACTTCTAGGTTAACGAACGGGCACTTGGACTATGTATGTTGCATAGCGGGCAATTGGACTATCTAGGTTAGGTAACGGGCACAAGAACTATCTAGGTTACCTAGCTGGCACTTGAACTATCTACGTTATAGCGGGTTCTTGGAGTATGTAGGTTACCTAGCGGGCTGTTGGACTATCTAAGTTACCAAGCGGGCACTGGGACTATCTAGGTTAACTAACGGGCACTTGGACTATGTAGGTTCCCTAGCGGGCCCAAGGACTATGTAGGTTCCCTAGCGAGCACTTGGACTATGTGGGTTCCCTAGCGGGCATTTGGACTATCTAGGTTAACTAACGGGCACTTGGACTATGTAGGTTCCCTAGCGGGCACTTGGACTATGTAGGTTAACTACCGGGCACTTGCATTATCTAGGTTACCGAACGGGCATATGGACCATGTAGGTAACCTAGCGGGCACTTGGAGAGTCTAGGTTACCTAGCGGGCATTTGGACTTCTAGGTTAACGAACGGGCACTTGGACTATGTATGTTGCATAGCGGGCAATTGGACTATCTAGGTTAACTAGCGAGCACTTGGACTATCTAAGTTATCTAGCGGGCATTTGGATTATTGGGCCCCTAGCGGGCATTTGGACTATATTGGTTACCTAGCGGGCACTTGGACTATGTAGGATAACGAACGGGCACTTGGACTATCTAGGTTAACTAGCTGGCACTTGGACTATGTAGTTTCCCTAGCGGGCATTTGGATTATTTAGGTTACCTAGCGGGCACTTGGACTATGTAGGTTAACTAGAGGATATTTGGATTATGTAGGTTACCTAGCGGGCACTTGGACTATCTAGGTTGCCTAGCTGGCACTTGAACTATCTACGTTACCTAGCGGGTTCTTGGACTATGAAGGTTCCCTAGCGGGCACTAGGATTATCTGGGTTACCTAGCGGGCACTTGGACTATGTAGGTCAACTAGCGGGCACTTGGATTATGTAGGTTCCCTATCGGGCACTTGGACTATGTAGGTTAACTAGAGGGCATTTGAATTATGTAGGTTACCTAGCGGGCACTTGGACTATGTAGGTTCGCTATCGGGCACTTGGAAAATGTAGGTTAACTAGGGGGCACTAGGACTATGTAGGTTACCTAGCGGGCCCTTAGACTATCTAGGTTACCTAGCGGGCATTTGGACTATGTAGGCTCTCTAGCGGTTATTTGGACTATATAGATTACTTAGCGGGCACTTAGACTTTGTAGGGTACCTAGCGGGCACTTGGACAATCTAGGTTACCTAGCAGGCACTTGAACTATCTACGTTACCTAGCGGGTACTTGGAGTATGTAGGTTACCTACCGGGCTGTTGGACTATCTAGGTTACCTAGCGGGCACTTGGACTATCTAGGTTAACTAACGGGCACTTGGACTATGTAGGTTAACTAGCGGGCATTTGGACCATGTAGGTTACCTAGCGGGCATTTGACTATGTAGGTTCCCTATCGGGCACTTGGAGAATGTAGGTTAACTAGGGGGCACTAGGACAATGTAGGTTACCTAACGGGCCCTTGGACTATCTAGGTTACCTAGGGGGAACCTGGACTATGTAGGTTAACTAGTGGGCACTTGGACTATCTAGGTTACCTAGCAGGCAAGTGGACTATGTACGTTCCCTAGCAGGCCCTTGGACTATATACGTTACCTAGCGGGCACTTAGACTATGTACGATACCTAGCGGGCACTTGGACTATGTATGTTTCCTAGCGGGTACTTGGACTAGATAGGTTCCCTAGCGGGCACTTGGTCTATCTAGGTTAACTAGCGGGCACTTGGACTATCTAGGTTAATTAGCGGGCACTTGGACTATCTAGGTTAACTAGCAGGCCATTGGACTATGTAGGTTAACTAGCGGGCCCTTGGACTATGTAGGTTAACTAGCGGGCCCTTGGACTATGTAGGTTCGAGAGCGGGCACTTGGACTATCTAGGTTCCCGAGCGGGCACTTGTACTATGTAGGTTAATTAGCGGACACTTGGACGATCTAGGTTAACTAGCGGGTACTTGGATTATGTAGGTTAACAAGTGGGCCCTTGAACTATGTAGATTAACTAGCGGCACTTGGACTATCTACATTAACTAGCGGATCCTTGGACTATGTAGATTGCCTAGGGGGCACTTGGACTATGTAGGTTTCCTAGCGGGCACTTGGACTCTGTATGTTCCCTACGGACACTTGAACTATGTAAGTTAACTACCGGGCACTTGGACAATGTAGGTTAACTAGCGGGCCCTTGGACTATCTAGGTTACCTAGCGGGCACTTGGATTATGTAGGTTAACTACCGGGCACTTGCATTATCTAGGTTACAGAACGGGCATTTGGACTATGTAGTTAACCTAGCGGGCACTTGGAGAGTCTAGGTTACCTAGTGGGCACTTGGACTTCTAGGTTAACGAACGGACACTTGGACTATGTATGTTGCATAGCGGGCAATTGGACTATCTAGGTTAGGTAACGGGCACAAGAATTATCTAGGTTACCTAACTGACACTTGATCTACATTATAGCGGGTTCTTGGAGTATGTAGGTTACCTAGCGGGCTGTTGGACTATCTAAGTTACCAAGCGGGCACTGGGACTATCTAGGTTAACTAACGGGCACTTGGACTATGTAGGTTCCCTAGCGGGCCCAAGGACTATGTAGGTTCCATAGCGAGCACTTGGAGTATGTGGGTTCCCTAGCGGGCACTTGGACTATGTAAGTTAACTAGCGGACACTTGGACGATCTAGGTTAACTAGCAGGCACTTGGACTATGTAGGTTCCAGAGCGGGCACTAGGACTATATAGGTTCCCTAGCGGGCACTTGGACTATGTAGGTTAACTAGCGGGCATTTGGACTATCTAGGTTATCTAGCGGGCACTTGGATTATGTAGGTTACCTAGCGGGCACTTGTACTATCTATGTTAACTAGTGGGCCCTTGGACGATGTAGGTTAACTAGCGGGCCCTTGGACTATGTAGGTTAACTAGCGGGCCCTTGGACTATGTAGGTTTACTAGCGTGCACTTGGAAGATCTAGGTAAACTAGCGGGTACTTGGACTATGTAGGTTAACTAGCGGGCCTTTGGACTATGTAGATTAACTAGCGGCACTTGGACTATCTAAGTTAACTAGCGGGCCCTTGGACTATGTATGTTCCAGAGCGCGCACTTCGACTATGTAGGTTCCCTAGCAGGCACTTGGACTATGTAGGTTCCCTAGCGGGCACTTGGACTATGTAAGTTAACTAGCGGACACTTGGACGATCTAGGTTAACTAGCAGGCACTTGGACTATGTAGGTTCCAGAGCGGGCACTAGGACTATATAGGTTCCCTAGCGGGCACTTGGACTATGTAGGTTAACTAGCGGGCATTTGGATTATGTAGGTTCCCTATCCGGCACGAGGACTATGTAGGTTAACTAGCGGGCATTTGGACTATCTAGGTTACCTAGCGGGCCCTTGGACTATATAGGTTACCTAGGGGGAACCTGGACTATGTAGGTTAACTAGTGGGCACTTGGACTATTTAGGTTATCTAGCGGGCACTTGGATTATGTACGTTCCCTAGCGGGGACTTGGACTATCTACGTTACCTAGTGGGCACTTGGACTATGTACGTTACCTAGCGGGCACTTGGACTATGTACGTTTCCTAGCGGGTACTTGGATTATATAGGTTCCCTAGCGGGCACTTGGTCTATCTAGGTTAACTAGCGGGCACTTGGACTATCTAGGTTAACTAGCGGGCATTTGGATTATTAGGGCCCCTAGTGGGCATTTGGACTATATTGGTTACCTAGCGGGCACTTGGATTATGTAGGTTAACGAAGGGGCACTTGGACTATCTAGGTTAACTAGGTGGCACTTGGACTATGTAGTTTCCCTAGTGGGCATTTGGACTATTTTGGTTACCTAGCGGGCACTTGGACTATGTAGGTTACCTAGCAGACACTTGGACTATCTAGGTTACCTAGCAGGCACTTGACTATCTAGGTTAACTAACGGGCACTTGGACTATGTAGGTTGCCTAGCAGACACTTGGACTATCTAGGTTACCTAGCAGGCACTTGACTATCTAGGTTAACTAACGGGCACTTGGACTATGTAGGTTGCCTAGCGGGCACTTGGAATATCTACGTTACCTAGGGGGTACTTGGACTATGTAGTTTCCCTAGCGGGCATTTGGATTATTTAGGTTACCTAGCGGGCACTTGGACTATGTAGGTTAACTAGAGGATATTTGGACTATGTAGGTTACCTAGCGGGCACTTGGACTTTCTAGGTTGCCTAGCTGGCACTTGAACTATCTACGTTACCTAGCGGTTTCTTGGACTATGAAGGTTCCCTAGCGGGCACTAGGATTATCTGGGTTACCTAGCGGGCACTTGGACTATGTAGGTCAACTAGCGGGCACTTGGATTATGTAGGTTCCCTATCGGGCACTTGGACTATGTAGGTTAACTAGAGGGCATTTGAATTATGTAGGTTACCTAGCGGGCACTTGGACTATGTAGGTTCGCTATCGGGCACTTGGAAAATGTAGGTTAACTAGGGGGCACTAGGACTATGTAGGTTACCTAGCGGGCCCTTAGACTATCTAGGTTACCTAGCGGGCATTTGGACTATGTAGGCTCTCTAGCGGTTATTTGGACTATATAGATTACTTAGCGGGCACTTAGACTTTGTAGGTTACCTAGCGGGCACTTGGACAATCTAGGTTACCTAGCAGGCACTTGAACTATCTACGTTACCTAGCGGGTACTTGGAGTATGTAGGTTACCTACCGGGCTGTTGGACTATCTAGGTTACCTAGCGGGCACTTGGACTATCTAGGTTAACTAACGGGCACTTGGACTATGTAGGTTAACTAGCGGGCATTTGGACCATGTAGGTTACCTAGCGGGCATTTGACTATGTAGGTTCCCTATCGGGCACTTGGAGAATGTAGGTTAACTAGGGGGCACTAGGACAATGTAGGTTACCTAACGGGCCCTTGGACTATCTAGGTTACCTAGGGGGAACCTGGACTATGTAGGTTAACTAGTGGGCACTTGGACTATCTAGGTTACCTAGCAGGCAAGTGGACTATGTACGTTCCCTAGCAGGCCCTTGGACTATATACGTTACCTAGCGGGCACTTAGACTATGTACGATACCTAGCGGGCACTTGGACTATGTATGTTTCCTAGCGGGTACTTGGACTAGATAGGTTCCCTAGCGGGCACTTGGTCTATCTAGGTTAACTAGCGGGCACTTGGACTATCTAGGTTAATTAGCGGGCACTTGGACTATCTAGGTTAACTAGCAGGCCATTGGACTATGTAGGTTAACTAGCGGGCCCTTGGACTATGTAGGTTCGAGAGCGGGCACTTGGACTATCTAGGTTCCCGAGCGGGCACTTGTACTATGTAGGTTAATTAGCGGACACTTGGACGATCTAGGTTAACTAGCGGGTACTTGGATTATGTAGGTTAACAAGTGGGCCCTTGAACTATGTAGATTAACTAGCGGCACTTGGACTATCTACATTAACTAGCGGGTCCTTGGACTATGTAGATTGCCTAGGGGGCACTTGGACTATGTAGGTTTCCTAGCGGGCACTTGGACTCTGTATGTTCCCTACGGACACTTGAACTATGTAAGTTAACTACCGGGCACTTGGACTATGTAGGTTAACTAGCGGGCACTTGGATTATGTAGGTTCCCTATCGGGCACTTGGACTATGTAGGTTACCTACCGGGCACTTGGACTATGTAGGCTCCCTAGCGGTTATTTGGACTATATAGATTACTTAGCGGGCACTTAGACTTTGTAGGTTACCTAGCGGGCACTTGGACTATCTAGGTTACCTAGCAGGCACTTGAACTATCTACGTTACCTAGCGGTTACTTGGAGTATGTAGGTTACCTACCGGGATGTTTGACTATCTAGGTTACCTAGCGGGCACTTGGACTATCTAGGTTAACTAACGGGCACTTGGACTATGTATGTTAACTAGCAGGCATTTGGACCATGTAGGTTACCTAGCGGGCACTTTGACTATGTAGGTTCCCTACCGGGCACATGGAGAATGTAGGGGGCACTAGGACAATGTAGGTTACCTAGCGGGCCCTTGGACTATCTAGGTTACCTAGGGGGAACCTGGACTATGTAGGTTAACTAGTGGGCACTTGGACAATCTAGGTTATCTAGCGGGCACTTGGATTATGTACGTTCCCTAGCGGGCCCTTGGACTATCTACGTTAACTA
The DNA here is from genome assembly GCF_050624435.1 of Tenrec ecaudatus. NCBI lineage: Eukaryota > Metazoa > Chordata > Mammalia > Afrosoricida > Tenrecidae > Tenrec > Tenrec ecaudatus. The sequence goes on from NW_027459260.1 coordinate 189,506, forward strand.
GCGGGCACTTAGACTATGTACGTTACCTAGCGGGCACTTGGACTATGTACGTTTCCTAGCGGGTACTTGGACTAGATAAGTTCCCTAGCGGGCACTTGGTCTATCTAGGTTAACTAGCGGGCACTTGGACTCTCTAGGTTAACTAGCGGGCATTTGGACTATTAGGGCCCCTAGCGGGCATTTGGACTATATTGGTTACCTAGCGGGCACTTGGACTATGTAGTTTAACGAATGGGCACTAGGACTATGTAAGTAACCTAGTGGTCACTTGAACTGTCTAAATTACCTTGCGGGCACTTGGACTATGTAGGTTAATTAGCGGGCACTTGGACTATCTAGGTTAACTAGCGGGCCATTGGACTATGTAGGTTAACTAGCGGGCCCTTGGACTATGTAGGTTAACAAGCGGACCCTTGGACTATGTAGGTTACATAGTGGGCACTTGGACGATCTAGGTTAACTAGCGGGTACTAGGACTATGTAAGTTAACTAGCGGGCCCTTGGACTATGTAGATTAACTTGCGGCACTTAGACTATCTACTTTAACTAGCGGGCCCTTGGGCTATGTAGATTCCCTGGCAGGCACTTGGACTATGTATGTTCCAGAGCGGGCACTTGGACTATGTAGGTTCCCTAGCAGTCACTTGGACTATGTAGGTTCCAGAGCGGGCACTTGGACTATCTAGGTTCCCTAGAGGGCACTTGGACTCTCTTGGTTAACTAGCGGGCATTTGGACTATTAGGGCCCCTAGCGGGGATTTGGACTATATTGGTTACCTCGTGGGCACTTGGACTATGTAGGTTAACGAACGGGCACTAGGACTATGTAGGTAACCTAGTGGTCACTTGAAATGTCTAGTTTACCTCGCGGGCACTTGGACTATGTAGGTTAATTAGCGGGCACTTGGACTATCTAGGTTAACTAGCGGGCCATTGGACTATGTAGGTTAACGAGCGGGCCCTTGGACTATGTAGGTTAACAAGCGCTCCCTTGGACTATGTAGGTTACATAGTGGGCACTTGGACGATCTAGGTTAACTAGCGGGTACTTGGACTATGTAAGTTAACTAGCAGGCCCTTGGACTATGTAGATTAACTAGCGGCACTTGGACTATCTACTTTAACTAGCGGGCCCTTGGACTATGTAGATTCCCTGGCAGGCACTTGGACTATGTAGGTTCCAGAGCGGGCACTTGGACTATCTAGGTTCCCTAGAGGGCACTTGTACTATGTAGGTTAATTAGCGGACACTTGGACGATCTAGGTTAACTAGCGGGTACTTGGATTATGTAGGTTAACTAGCGGGCCCTTGAACTATGTAGATTAACTAGCGGCACTTGGACTATCTACATTAACTAGCGGGTCCTTGGACTATGTAGATTGCCTAGCGGGCACTTGGACTATGTAGGTTCCCTAGCGGGCACATGGACTCTGTATGTTCCCTACGGACACTTGAACTATGTAAGTTAACTACCGGGCACTTGGACTATGTAGGTTAACTAGCGGGCCCTTGGACAATCTAGGTTACCTAGCGGGCACTTGGACTATGTAGGTTAACTACCGGGCACTTGCATTATCTAGGTTACCGAACGGGCATATGGACTATGTAGGTAACCTAGCGGGCACTTGGAGAGTCTAGGTTACCTAGCGGGCATTTGGACTTCTAGGTTAACGAACGGGCACTTGGACTATGTATGTTGCATAGCGGGCAATTGGACTATCTAGGTTAGGTAACGGGCACAAGAACTATCTAGGTTACCTAGCTGGCACTTGAACTATCTACGTTATAGCGGGTTCTTGGAGTATGTAGGTTACCTAGCGGGCTGTTGGACTATCTAAGTTACCAAGCGGGCACTGGGACTATCTAGGTTAACTAACGGGCACTTGGACTATGTAGGTTCCCTAGCGGGCCCAAGGACTATGTAGGTTCCCTAGCGAGCACTTGGACTATGTGGGTTCCCTAGCGGGCATTTGGACTATCTAGGTTAACTAACGGGCACTTGGACTATGTAGGTTCCCTAGCGGGCACTTGGACTATGTAGGTTAACTACCGGGCACTTGCATTATCTAGGTTACCGAACGGGCATATGGACCATGTAGGTAACCTAGCGGGCACTTGGAGAGTCTAGGTTACCTAGCGGGCATTTGGACTTCTAGGTTAACGAACGGGCACTTGGACTATGTATGTTGCATAGCGGGCAATTGGACTATCTAGGTTAACTAGCGAGCACTTGGACTATCTAAGTTATCTAGCGGGCATTTGGATTATTGGGCCCCTAGCGGGCATTTGGACTATATTGGTTACCTAGCGGGCACTTGGACTATGTAGGATAACGAACGGGCACTTGGACTATCTAGGTTAACTAGCTGGCACTTGGACTATGTAGTTTCCCTAGCGGGCATTTGGATTATTTAGGTTACCTAGCGGGCACTTGGACTATGTAGGTTAACTAGAGGATATTTGGATTATGTAGGTTACCTAGCGGGCACTTGGACTATCTAGGTTGCCTAGCTGGCACTTGAACTATCTACGTTACCTAGCGGGTTCTTGGACTATGAAGGTTCCCTAGCGGGCACTAGGATTATCTGGGTTACCTAGCGGGCACTTGGACTATGTAGGTCAACTAGCGGGCACTTGGATTATGTAGGTTCCCTATCGGGCACTTGGACTATGTAGGTTAACTAGAGGGCATTTGAATTATGTAGGTTACCTAGCGGGCACTTGGACTATGTAGGTTCGCTATCGGGCACTTGGAAAATGTAGGTTAACTAGGGGGCACTAGGACTATGTAGGTTACCTAGCGGGCCCTTAGACTATCTAGGTTACCTAGCGGGCATTTGGACTATGTAGGCTCTCTAGCGGTTATTTGGACTATATAGATTACTTAGCGGGCACTTAGACTTTGTAGGGTACCTAGCGGGCACTTGGACAATCTAGGTTACCTAGCAGGCACTTGAACTATCTACGTTACCTAGCGGGTACTTGGAGTATGTAGGTTACCTACCGGGCTGTTGGACTATCTAGGTTACCTAGCGGGCACTTGGACTATCTAGGTTAACTAACGGGCACTTGGACTATGTAGGTTAACTAGCGGGCATTTGGACCATGTAGGTTACCTAGCGGGCATTTGACTATGTAGGTTCCCTATCGGGCACTTGGAGAATGTAGGTTAACTAGGGGGCACTAGGACAATGTAGGTTACCTAACGGGCCCTTGGACTATCTAGGTTACCTAGGGGGAACCTGGACTATGTAGGTTAACTAGTGGGCACTTGGACTATCTAGGTTACCTAGCAGGCAAGTGGACTATGTACGTTCCCTAGCAGGCCCTTGGACTATATACGTTACCTAGCGGGCACTTAGACTATGTACGATACCTAGCGGGCACTTGGACTATGTATGTTTCCTAGCGGGTACTTGGACTAGATAGGTTCCCTAGCGGGCACTTGGTCTATCTAGGTTAACTAGCGGGCACTTGGACTATCTAGGTTAATTAGCGGGCACTTGGACTATCTAGGTTAACTAGCAGGCCATTGGACTATGTAGGTTAACTAGCGGGCCCTTGGACTATGTAGGTTAACTAGCGGGCCCTTGGACTATGTAGGTTCGAGAGCGGGCACTTGGACTATCTAGGTTCCCGAGCGGGCACTTGTACTATGTAGGTTAATTAGCGGACACTTGGACGATCTAGGTTAACTAGCGGGTACTTGGATTATGTAGGTTAACAAGTGGGCCCTTGAACTATGTAGATTAACTAGCGGCACTTGGACTATCTACATTAACTAGCGGATCCTTGGACTATGTAGATTGCCTAGGGGGCACTTGGACTATGTAGGTTTCCTAGCGGGCACTTGGACTCTGTATGTTCCCTACGGACACTTGAACTATGTAAGTTAACTACCGGGCACTTGGACAATGTAGGTTAACTAGCGGGCCCTTGGACTATCTAGGTTACCTAGCGGGCACTTGGATTATGTAGGTTAACTACCGGGCACTTGCATTATCTAGGTTACAGAACGGGCATTTGGACTATGTAGTTAACCTAGCGGGCACTTGGAGAGTCTAGGTTACCTAGTGGGCACTTGGACTTCTAGGTTAACGAACGGACACTTGGACTATGTATGTTGCATAGCGGGCAATTGGACTATCTAGGTTAGGTAACGGGCACAAGAATTATCTAGGTTACCTAACTGACACTTGATCTACATTATAGCGGGTTCTTGGAGTATGTAGGTTACCTAGCGGGCTGTTGGACTATCTAAGTTACCAAGCGGGCACTGGGACTATCTAGGTTAACTAACGGGCACTTGGACTATGTAGGTTCCCTAGCGGGCCCAAGGACTATGTAGGTTCCATAGCGAGCACTTGGAGTATGTGGGTTCCCTAGCGGGCATTTGGACTATCTAGGTTAACTAACGGGCACTTGGACTATATAGGTTCCCTAGCGGGCACATGGAGTATGTAGGTTAACTAGCGGGCATTTGGACTATGTAGCTTACCTAGCGGGCACTTGGACTATGTAGGTTACCTAGCGGGCACTTGGACTATATAGGTTCCCTATCGGGCATTTGGACTATGTAGGTTACCTAGCGGGCCCTTGGACTATATAGGTTTCCTAGGGGGAACCTGGACTATGTAGGTTAACTAGTGGGCACTTGGACTATCTAGGTTATCTAGCGGGCACTTGGATTATCTACGTTCCCTAGCGGGGACTTGGACTATCCACGTTACCTAGTGGGCACTTGGACTATGTACGATACCTAGCGGGCACTTGGACTATGTACGTTTCCTAGCGGGTACTTGGACTAGATAGGTTCCCTAGCGGGCACTTTGTCTATCTAAGTTAACTAGCAGGCACTTGGACTATCTAGGTTAACTAGCGGGCATTTGGACTATTAGGGCCCCTAGCGGGCATTTGGACAATATTGGTTACCTAGCAGGCACTTGGACTATGTAGGTTAACGAACGGGCACTTGGACTATCTAGGTTAACTAGCTGGCACTTGGATTATGTAGCTTCTCTAGCGGGCATTTGAACTATTTAGGTTACCTAGCGGGCACTTGGACTATGTAGGTTACCTAGCGGACACTTGGACTATCTAGGTTACCTAGCAGGCACTTTGACTATCTAGGTTAACTAACGGGCACTTGGACTATGTAGGTTCCCTATCGGGCACTTGGACTATGTAGGTTACCTAGCGGGCACTTGGACTATGTAGGTTCGCTATCGGGCACTTGGAAAATGTAGGTTAACTAGGGGGCACTAGGACTATGTAGGTTACCTAGCGAGCCCTTAGACTATCTAGGTTACCTAGCGGGCATTTGGACTATGTAGGCTCCCTAGCGGTTATTTGGACTATATAGATTACTTAGCGGGCACTTAGACTTTGTAGGTTACCTACCGGGCTGTTGGACTATCTAGGTTACCTAGCGGCCACTTGGACAATCTAGGTTAACTAACGGGCACTTGGAGTATGTAGGTTCCCTAGCGGGCCCTTGGACTATGTAAGTTCCCTAGCGGGCACTTGGACTATGTAGGTTAAGTAGAGGGCATTTGGACAATGTAGGTTACCAAGCGGGCACTTGGACTATCTAGGTTACCTAGCTGGCACTTGAACTATCTACGTTACCTAGCGGGTACTTGGACTATGAAGGTTCCCTAGCGGGCACTAGGATTGTCTGCGTTATCTAGCGGGCACTTGGACTATGTAGGTCAACTAGCGGGCACTTGGATTATGTAGGTTCCCTATCGGGCACTTGGACTATGTAGGTTACCTACCGGGCACTTGGACTATGTAGGCTCCCTAGCGGTTATTTGGACTATATAGATTACTTAGCGGGCACTTAGACTTTGTAGGTTACCTAGCGGGCACTTGGACTATCTAGGTTACCTAGCAGGCACTTGAACTATCTACGTTACCTAGCGGTTACTTGGAGTATGTAGGTTACCTACCGGGATGTTTGACTATCTAGGTTACCTAGCGGGCACTTGGACTATCTAGGTTAACTAACGGGCACTTGGACTATGTATGTTAACTAGCAGGCATTTGGACCATGTAGGTTACCTAGCGGGCACTTTGACTATGTAGGTTCCCTACCGGGCACATGGAGAATGTAGGGGGCACTAGGACAATGTAGGTTACCTAGCGGGCCCTTGGACTATCTAGGTTACCTAGGGGGAACCTGGACTATGTAGGTTAACTAGTGGGCACTTGGACAATCTAGGTTATCTAGCGGGCACTTGGATTATGTACGTTCCCTAGCAGGCCCTTGGACTATCTACGTTAACTAGCGGGCACTTAGACTATGTACGTTACCTAGCGGGCACTTGGACTACGTACTTTTCCTAGCGGGTACTTGGACTAGATAAGTTCCCTAGCGGGCACTTGGTCTATCTAGGTTACCTAGCGGGCACTTGGACTCTCTAGGTTAACTAGCGGGCATTTGGACTATTAGGGCCCCTAGCGGGCATTTGGACTATATTGGTTACCTAGCGGGCACTTGGACTATGTAGTTTAACGAATGGGCACTAGGACTATGTAAGTAACCTAGTGGTCACTTGAACTGTCTAAATTACCTTGCGGGCACTTGGACTATGTAGGTTAATTAGCGGGCACTTGGACTATCTAGGTTAACTAGCGGGCCATTGGACTATGTAGGTTAACTAGCGGGCCCTTGGACTATGTAGGTTAACAAGCGGGCCCTTGGACTATGTAGGTTACATAGTGGGCACTTGGACGATCTAGGTTAACTAGCGGGTACTAGGACTATGTAAGTTAACTAGCGGGCCCTTGGACTATGTAGATTAACTTGCGGCACTTGGACTATCTACTTTAACTAGCGGGCCCTTGGGCTATGTAGATTCCCTGGCAGGCACTTGGACTATGTATGTTCCAGAGCGGGCACTTGGACTATGTAGGTTCCCTAGCAGTCACTTGGACTATGTAGGTTCCAGAGCGGGCACTTGGACTATCTAGGTTCCCTAGAGGGCACTTGGACTCTCTTGGTTAACTAGCGGGCATTTGGACTATTAGGGCCCCTAGCGGGGATTTGGACTATATTGGTTACCTAGTGGGCACTTGGACTATGTAGGTTAACGAACGGGCACTAGGACTATGTAGGTAACCTAGTGGTCACTTGAAATGTCTAGTTTACCTCGCGGGCACTTGGACTATGTAGGTTAATTAGCGGGCACTTGGACTATCTAGGTTAACTAGCGGGCCATTGGACTATGTAGGTTAACGAGCGGGCCCTTGGACTATGTAGGTTAACAAGCGGGCCCTTGGACTATGTAGGTTACATAGTGGGCACTTGGACGATCTAGGTTAACTAGCGGGTACTTGGACTATGTAAGTTAACTAGCAGGCCCTTGGACTATGTAGATTAACTTGCGGCACTTGGACTATATACTTTAACTAGCGGGCCCTTGGACTATGTAGATTCCCTGGCAGGCACTTGGACTATGTAGGTTCCAGAGCGGGCACTTGGACTATCTAGGTTCCCTAGAGGGCACTTGTACTATGTAGGTTAATTAGCGGACACTTGGACGATCTAGGTTAACTAGCGGGTACTTGAATTATGTAGGTTAACTAGCGGGCCCTTGAACTATGTAGATTAACTAGCGGCACTTGGACTATCTACATTAACTAGCGGGTCCTTGGACTATGTAGATTGCCTAGCGGGCACTTGGACTATGTAGGTTCCCTAGCGGGCACATGGACTCTGTATGTTCCCTACGGACACTTGAACTATGTAAGTTAACTACCGGGCACTTGGACTATGTAGGTTAACTAGCGGGCCCTTGGACAATCTAGGTTACCTAGCGGGCACTTGGACTATGTAGGTTAACTACCGGGCACTTGCATTATCTAGGTTACCGAACGGGCATATGGACTATGTAGGTAACGTAGCGGGCACTTGGAGAGTCTAGGTTACCTAGCGGGCATTTGGACTTCTAGGTAAACGAACGGGCACTTGGACTATGTATGTTGCATAGCGGGCAATTGGACTATCTAGGTTAGGTAACGGGCACAAGAACTATCTAGGTTACCTAGCTGGCACTTGAACTATCTACGTTATAGCGGGTTCTTGGAGTATGTAGGTTACCTAGCGGGCTGTTGGACTATCTAAGTTACCAAGCGGGCATTTGGACTATCTAGGTTAACTAACGGGCACTTGGACTATGTAGGTTCCCTAGCGGGCACTTGGACTATGTAGGTTAACTAGCGGGCATTTGGACTATGTAGGTTACCTAGCGGGCACTTGGACTATGTAGGTTACCTAGCGGGCACTTGGACTATATAGGTTCCCTATCGGGCATTTGAACTATGTAGGTTACCTAGCGGGCCCTTGGACTATCTAGGTTACCTAGGGGGAACCTGGACTATGTAGGTTAACTCGTGGGCACTTGGACTATCTAGGTTACCTAGCGGGCACTTGGACTATGTACGTTACCTAGCGGGCACTTGGACTATCTACGTTACCTAGTGGGCACTTGGACTATGTACGTTTCCTAGCGGGTACTTTGACTAGATAGGTTCCCTAGCGGGCACTTGGTCTATCTAGGTTAACTAGCGGGCACTTGGACTATCTAGGTTAACTAGCGAGCACTTGGACTATCTAGGTTAACTAGCAGGCATTTGGACTATTAGGGCCCCTAGCGGGCATTTGGACTATATTGGTTACCTAGCGGGCACTTGGACTATGTAGGTTAACTAGCGGGCACTTGGAAAATCTAGGTTAACTAGGGCGCCCTTGGACGATGTAGGTTAACTAGCGGGCCCTTGGACGATGTAGGTTAACTAGCCGGCCCTTGGACTATGTAGGTTAACTAGCGTGCACTTGGAAGATCTAGGTAAACTAGCGGGTACTTGGACTATGTAGGTTAACTAGCGGGCCTTTGGACTATGTAGTTTAACTAGCGGCACTTGGACTATCTACGTTAACTAGCGGGCCCTAGGACTATGTAGAATGCCTAGCGGGCACTTGGACTATGTAGGTTCCCTATCGGGCACTTGGACTCTGTATGTTCCCTACGGACACTTGAACTATGTAAGTTAACTACCGGGCCCTTGGACGATGTAGGTTAACTAGCGGGCCCTTGCACTATGTAGGCTAACTAGCGGGCCCATGGATTATGTAGGTTTACTAGCAGGCACTTGGACTATCTAGGTTAACTAGCAGGCACTTGGACTATGTAGTTTCCCTAGCGGGCATTTGGACTATTTAGGTTACCTAGCGGGCACTTGGACTATGTAGGTTACCTAGCGGGCACTTGGACTATCTAGGTTAACTAGTGGGCCCTTGGACGATGTAGGTTAACTAGCGGGCCCTTGGACTATGGAGGTTAACTAGCGGGCCCTTGGACTATGTAGGTTTACTAGCGTGCACTTGGAAGATCTAGGTAAACTAGCGGGTACTTGGACTATGTAGGTTAAGTAGCGCGCCTTTGGACTATGTAGATTAACTAGCGGCACTTGGATTATCTACGTTAACTAGCGGGCCCTTGGACTATGTATGTTCCAGAGCGGGCACTTCGACTATGTAGGTTCCCTAGCAGGCACTTGGACTATGTTGGTTCCCTAGCGGGCACTTGGACTATGTTGGTTCCCTAGCGGGCACTTGGATTATGTAGGTTCACTATCGGGCACTGGGTCTATGTAGGTTAACTAGCGGACACTTGCACTATGTAGGTTAACTAACGGGCCCATTGACTATGTAGGTTAACTAGCGGGCACTTGGATTATCTAGGTTAGCTAGCGGGCTCTTGCACTATATAGGTTAACTAGCGGGCCCATTGACTATGTAGGTTAACTAGCGGGCACTTGGACGATCTAGGTTAACTAACAGGCACTTGGACTATGTTGGTTCCCTAGCGGGCACGTGGACTATGTAGGTTAACTAGCGGGCATTTGGACTATGTAGGTTACCTAGCGGGCACTTGGACTATGTAGGTTACCTAGCGGGCACTTGGACTATATAGGTTCCCTATCGGGCATTTGGACTATGTAGGTTACCTAGCGGGCCCTTGGACTATATAGGTTACCTAGGGGGAACCTGGACTGTGTAGGTTAACTAGTGGGCACTTGGACTATCTAGGTCACCTAGCGGGCACTTGGACTATTTACGTTCCCTAGCGGGCACTTGGACTATCTACGTTACCTAGTGGGCACTTGGACTATGTACGTTTCCTAGCGGGTACTTGGACTAGATAGGTTCCCTAGCGGGCACTTGGTCTATCTAGGTTAACTAGCGGGCACTTGGACTATCTAGGTTAACTAGCGAGCACTTGGACTATCTAAGTTATCTAGCGGGCATTTGGACTATTAGGGCCCCTAGCGGGCATTTGGACTATATTGGTTACCTAGCGGGCACTTGGACTATGTAGGTTAACGAACGGGCACTTGGACTATCTAGGTTAACTAGCTGGCACTTGGACTATGTAGTTTCCCTAGCGGGCATTTGGATTATTTAGGTTACCTAGCGGGCACTTGGACTATGTAGGGTACCTAGCGCACATTTGGACTATCTAGGTTACCTAGCAGGCACTTTGACTATCTAGGTTAACTAACGGGCACTTGTACTATGTTGGTTTCCTAGCGGGCACTTGGATTATGTAGGTTCACTATCGGGCACTGGGACTATGTAGGTTAACTAGCGGACACTTGCACTATGTAGGTTAACTAGTGGGCCCATTGACTATGTAGGTTAACTAGCGGGCACTTGGACGATCTAGGTAACTAGCGGGCACTTGGACGATATAGGTTAACTAGCGGGCACTTGGATTATCTAGGTTACCTAGCGGGCACTTGGACTATGTAGTTTCCCTAGCGGGCATTTGGACTATATAGATAACCTAGCGGGCACTTAGACTTTGTAGGTTACCTAGCGGGCACATGGACTATCTAGGTTACCTAGCTGGCATTTGAACTATCTACGATGCCTAGCGGGTTCTTGGAGTATGTAGGTTACCTAGCGGGCTGTTGGACTATCTAGGTTACCTAGCAGGCATTGGACTATCTAGGTTAACTAACGGGCACTTGGACTATGTATGTTCCCTAGCGGGCCCTTGGACTATGTAAGTTCCCTATCGGGCACTTGGACTAGGTAGGTTCCCTAACGGGCACTTGGTCTATCTAGGTTAACTAGCGGGCACTTGGACTATCTAGGTTAACTAGCGAGCACTTGGACTATCTAGGATAACTAGCAGGCACTTGGACTGTTAGGGTCCTTAGCGGGCATTTGGACTATATAGGTTACCTAGCGGGCAATTGGACTATGTAGGTTAACGAGCAGGCACTTGGACTATGTAGGTAACCTAGTGGTCACTTGAACTGTCTAGGTTACCTAGCGGACACTTGGACTATGTAGGTTAACTAGCGGGCACTTGGACTATCTAGGTTAACTAGCGAGCACTTGGACTATCTAAGTTATCTAGCGGGCATTTGGACTATTAGGGCCCCTAGCGGGCATTTGGACTATATTGGTTACCTAGCGGGCACTTGGACTATGTAGGTTAACGAACGGGCACTTGGACTATCTAGGTTAACTAGCTGGCACTTGGACTATGTAGTTTCCCTAGCGGGCATTTGGATTATTTAGGTTACCTAGCGGGCACTTGGACTATGTAGGGTACCTAGCGCACATTTGGACTATCTAGGTTACCTAGCAGGCACTTTGACTATCTAGGTTAACTAACGGGCACTTGTACTATGTTGGTTTCCTAGCGGGCACTTGGATTATGTAGGTTCACTATCGGGCACTGGGACTATGTAGGTTAACTAGCGGACACTTGCACTATGTAGGTTAACTAGTGGGCCCATTGACTATGTAGGTTAACTAGCGGGCACTTGGACGATCTAGGTAACTAGCGGGCACTTGGACGATATAGGTTAACTAGCGGGCACTTGGATTATCTAGGTTACCTAGCGGGCACTTGGACTATGTAGTTTCCCTAGCGGGCATTTGGACTATATAGATAACCTAGCGGGCACTTAGACTTTGTAGGTTACCTAGCGGGCACATGGACTATCTAGGTTACCTAGCTGGCATTTGAACTATCTACGATGCCTAGCGGGTTCTTGGAGTATGTAGGTTACCTAGCGGGCTGTTGGACTATCTAGGTTACCTAGCAGGCATTGGACTATCTAGGTTAACTAACGGGCACTTGGACTATGTATGTTCCCTAGCGGGCCCTTGGACTATGTAAGTTCCCTATCGGGCACTTGGACTAGGTAGGTTCCCTAACGGGCACTTGGTCTATCTAGGTTAACTAGCGGGCACTTGGACTATCTAGGTTAACTAGCGAGCACTTGGACTATCTAGGATAACTAGCAGGCACTTGGACTGTTAGGGTCCTTAGCGGGCATTTGGACTATATAGGTTACCTAGCGGGCAATTGGACTATGTAGGTTAACGAGCAGGCACTTGGACTATGTAGGTAACCTAGTGGTCACTTGAACTGTCTAGGTTACCTAGCGGACACTTGGACTATGTAGGTTAACTAGCGGGCACTTGGACAATCTAGGTTAACCTGGGCACCCTTGGACGATGTAGGTTAACTAGCGGGCCCTTGGACGATGTAGGTTAACTAACCGACCCTGGGACTATGTAGGTTAACTAGCGTACACTTGGAAGATCTAGGTAAACTAGCGGGTACTTGGACTATGTAGGTTAACTAGCGGGCCTTTGGACTATGTAGTTTAACTAGCGGCACTTGGATTATCTACGTTAACTAGCGGGCCCTAGGACTATGTAGAATGCCTAGCGGGCACTTGGACTATGTAGGTTCCCTAGCGGGCACTTGGACTCTGTATGTTCCCTACGGACACTTGAACTATGTAAGTTAACTACCGGGCCCTTGGACGATGTAGGTTAACTAGCGGGCCCTTGCACTATGTAGGCTAACTAGCGGGCCCATGGATTATGTAGGTTTACTAGCAGGCACTTGGACTATCTAGGTTAACTAGCGGGCACTTGGACTATGTAGTTTCCCTAGCGGGCATTTGGACTATTTAGGTTACCTAGCGGGCACTTGGACTATGTAGGTTACCTAGCGGACATTTGGACTATCTAGGTTACCTAGCAGGCATTTTGACTATCTAGGTTAACTAACGGGCACTTGTACTATGTAGGTTGCCTAGCGGGCACTTGGATTATGTAGGTTCACTATCGGGCACTGGGTCTATGTAGGTTAACTAGCGGACACTTGCACTATGTAGGTTAACTAGCGGGCCCATTGACTATGTAGGTTAACTAGCGGGCACTTGGACGATCTAGGTAACTAGCGGGCACTTGGACTATATAGGTTAACTAGCGGGCACTTGGATTATCTAGGTTAGCTAACGGGCTCTTGCACTATATAGGTTAACTAGCGGGCCCATTGACTATGTAGGTTAACTAGCGGGCACTTGGACGATCTAGGTTAACTAGCGGGCACTTGGACGATATAGGTTAACTAGCGGGCACTTGGACTATCTAGGTTAACTAGCGAGCACTTGGACTATCTAGGATAACTAGCAGGCACTTGGACTATTAGGGTCCTTAGCGGGCTTTTGGACTATATAGGTTACCTAGCGGGCAATTGGACTATGTATGTTAACGAGCAGGCACTTGGACTATGTAGGTAACCTAATGGTCACTTGAACTGTCTAGGTTACCTAGCGGGCACTTGGACTATGTAGGTTAACAAGCGGGCACTTGGACAATCTAGGTTAACCTGGGCACCCTTGGACGATGTAGGGTAACTAGCGGGCCCTTGGAGGATGTAGGTTATCTAGCCGGCCCTTGGACTATGTAGGTTAACTAGCGTGCACTTGGACTATCTACGTTAACTAGCGGGCCCTAGTTCTATGTAGAATGCCTAGCGGGCACTTGGACTATGTAGGTTCCCTATCGGGCACTTGGACTCTGTATGTTCCCTACGGACACTTGAACTATGTAAGTTAACTCCCGGGCCCTTGGACGATGTAGGTTAACTTACGGGCCTTTGCACTATGTAGGCTAACTAGCGGGCCCATGGATTATGTAGGTTTACTAGCAGGCACTTGGACTATCTAGGTTAACTAGCGGGCACTTGGACTATGTAGTTTCCCTAGCGGGCATTTGGACTATTTAGGTAAACTAGCGGGCACATGGACTATGTAGGTTACCTAGCGGGCACTTGGACTATCTAGGTTAACTAGTGGGCCCTTGGACGATGTAGGTTAACTAGCGGGCCCTTGGACTATGGAGGTTAACTAGCGGGCCCTTGGACTATGTAGGTTTACTAGCGTGCACTTGGAAGATCTAGGTAAACTAGCGGGTACTTGGACTATGTAGGTTAACTAGCGGGCCTTTGGACTATGTAGATTAACTAGCGGCACTTGGACTATCTACGTTAACTAGCGGGCCCTTGGACTATGTATGTTCCAGAGCGGGCACTTCGACTATGTAGGTTCCCTAGCAGCACTTGGACTATGTAGGTTCCCTAGCGGGCACTTGGACTATGTAGGTTAACTAGCGGGCATTTGGACTATGTAGGTTACCTAGCGGGCACTTGGACTATGTAGGTTACCTAGCGGGCACTTGGAGTATATAGGTTCCCTATCGGGCATTTGGACTATGTAGGTTACCTAGCGGGCCCTTGGACTATCTAGGTTACCTAGGGGGAACCTGGACTATGTAGGTTAACTAGTGGGCACTTGGACTATCTAGGTCACCTAGCGGGCACTTGGACTATTTACGTTCCCTAGCGGTCACTTGGACTATCTACGTTACCTAGTGGGCACTTGGACTATGTACGTTTCCTAGCGGGTACTTGGACTAGATAGGTTCCCTAGCGGGCACTTGGTCTATCTAGGTTAACTAGCGGGCACTTGGACTATCTAGGTTATCTAGCGAGCACTTGGACTATCTAGGTTATCTAGCGGGCATTTGGACTATTAGGGCCCCTAGCGGGCATTTGGATTATATTGGTTACCTAGCGGGCACTTGGACTATGTAGGTTAACGAACGGGCACTTGGAATATCTAGGTTAACTAGCTGGCACTTGGACTATGTAGTTTCCCTAGCGGGCATTTGGATTATTTAGGTTACCTAGCGGGCACTTGGACTATGTAGGTTACCTAGCCGACATTTGGACTATCTAGGTTACCTAGCAGGCACTTTGACTATCTAGGTTAACTAACGGGCACTTGTACTATGTAGGTTGCCTAGCGGGCACTTGGATTATGTAGGTTCACTATCGGGCACTGGGACTATGTAGGTTAACTAGCGGACACTTGCACTATGTAGGTTAACTAGCGGGCCCATTGACTATGTAGGTTAACTAGCGGGCACTTGGACGATCTAGGTAACTAGCGGGCACTTGGACTATATAGGTTAACTAGCGGGCACTTGGATTATCTAGGTTAGCTAGCGGGCTCTTGCACTATGTAGGTTAACTAGCGGGCCCATTGACTATGTAGGTTAACTAGCGGGCACTTGGACGATCTAGGTTAACTAGCGGGCACTTGGATTATCTAGGTTACCTAGCGGGCACTTGGACTATGTAGGTTCCCTAGCGGGCATTTGGACTATATAGATAACCTAGCGGGCACTTAGACTTTGTAGGTTACCTAGCGGGCACATGGACTATCTAGGTTACCTAGTTGGCATTTGAACTATTTACATTGCCTAGCGGGTTCTTGGAGTATGTAGGTTACCTAGCGGGCTGTTGGACTATCTAGGTTACCTAGCAGGCATTGGACTATCTAGGTTAACTAACGGGCACTTGGACTATGTATGTTCCCTATCGGGCCCTTGGACTATGTAAGTTCCCTATCGGGCACTTGGACTAGGTAGGTTCCCTAACGGGCACTTGGTCTATCTAGGTTAACTAGCGGGCACTTGGACTATCTAGGTTAACTAGCGAGCACTTGGACTATCTAGGATAACTAGCAGGCACTTGGACTGTTAGGGTCCTTAGCGGGCATTTGGACTATATAGGTTACCTAGCGGGCAATTGGACTATGTAGGTTAACGAGCAGGCACTTGGACTATGTAGGTAACCTAGTGGTCACTTGAACTGTCTAGGTTACCTAGCGGACACTTGGACTATGTAGGTTAACTAGCGGGCACTTGGACTATCTAGGTTAACTAGCGAGCACTTGGACTATCTAAGTTATCTAGCGGGCATTTGGACTATTAGGGCCCCTAGCGGGCATTTGGACTATATTGGTTACCTAGCGGGCACTTGGACTATGTAGGTTAACGAACGGGCACTTGGACTATCTAGGTTAACTAGCTGGCACTTGGACTATGTAGTTTCCCTAGCGGGCATTTGGATTATTTAGGTTACCTAGCGGGCACTTGGACTATGTAGGGTACCTAGCGCACATTTGGACTATCTAGGTTACCTAGCAGGCACTTTGACTATCTAGGTTAACTAACGGGCACTTGTACTATGTTGGTTTCCTAGCGGGCACTTGGATTATGTAGGTTCACTATCGGGCACTGGGACTATGTAGGTTAACTAGCGGACACTTGCACTATGTAGGTTAACTAGTGGGCCCATTGACTATGTAGGTTAACTAGCGGGCACTTGGACGATCTAGGTAACTAGCGGGCACTTGGACGATATAGGTTAACTAGCGGGCACTTGGATTATCTAGGTTACCTAGCGGGCACTTGGACTATGTAGTTTCCCTAGCGGGCATTTGGACTATATAGATAACCTAGCGGGCACTTAGACTTTGTAGGTTACCTAGCGGGCACATGGACTATCTAGGTTACCTAGCTGGCATTTGAACTATCTACGATGCCTAGCGGGTTCTTGGAGTATGTAGGTTACCTAGCGGGCTGTTGGACTATCTAGGTTACCTAGCAGGCATTGGACTATCTAGGTTAACTAACGGGCACTTGGACTATGTATGTTCCCTAGCGGGCCCTTGGACTATGTAAGTTCCCTATCGGGCACTTGGACTAGGTAGGTTCCCTAACGGGCACTTGGTCTATCTAGGTTAACTAGCGGGCACTTGGACTATCTAGGTTAACTAGCGAGCACTTGGACTATCTAGGATAACTAGCAGGCACTTGGACTGTTAGGGTCCTTAGCGGGCATTTGGACTATATAGGTTACCTAGCAGGCAATTGGACTATGTAGGTTAACGAGCAGGCACTTGGACTATGTAGGTAACCTAGTGGTCACTTGAACTGTCTAGGTTACCTAGCGGACACTTGGACTATGTAGGTTAACTAGCGGGCACTTGGACAATCTAGGTTAACCTGGGCACCCTTGGACGATGTAGGTTAACTAGCGGGCCCTTGGACGATGTAGGTTAACTAACCGACCCTGGGACTATGTAGGTTAACTAGCGTGCACTTGGAAGATCTAGGTAAACTAGCGGGTACTTGGACTATGTAGGTTAACTAGCGGGCCTTTGGACTATGTAGTTTAACTAGCGGCACTTGGATTATCTACGTTAACTAGCGGGCCCTAGGACTATGTAGAATGCCTAGCGGGCACTTGGACTATGTAGGTTCCCTAGCGGGCACTTGGACTCTGTATGTTCCCTACGGACACTTGAACTATGTAAGTTAACTACCGGGCCCTTGGACGATGTAGGTTAACTAGCGGGCCCTTGCACTATGTAGGCTAACTAGCGGGCCCATGGATTATGTAGGTTTACTAGCAGGCACTTGGACTATCTAGGTTAACTAGCGGGCACGTGGACTATGTAGTTTCCCTAGCGGGCATTTTGACTATTTAGGTTACCTAGCGGGCACTTGGACTATGTAGGTTACCTAGCGGACATTTGGACTATCTAGGTTACCTAGCAGGCATTTTGACTATCTAGGTTAACTAACGGGCACTTGTACTATGTAGGTTGCCTAGCGGGCACTTGGATTATGTAGGTTCACTATCGGGCACTGGGTCTATGTAGGTTAACTAGCGGACACTTGCACTATGTAGGTTAACTAGCGGGCCCATTGACTATGTAGGTTAACTAGCGGGCACTTGGACGATCTAGGTAACTAGCGGGCACTTGGACTATATAGGTTAACTAGCGGGCACTTGGATTATCTAGGTTAGCTAGCGGGCTCTTGCACTATATAGGTTAACTAGCGGGCCCATTGACTATGTAGGTTAACTAGCGGGCACTTGGACGATCTAGGTTAACTAGCGGGCACTTGGACGATATAGGTTAACTAGCGGGCACTTGGACTATCTAGGTTAACTAGCGAGCACTTGGACTATCTAGGATAACTAGCAGGCACTTGGACTATTAGGGTCCTTAGCGGGCTTTTGGACTATATAGGTTACCTAGCGGGCAATTGGACTATGTATGTTAACGAGCAGGCACTTGGACTATGTAGGTAACCTAATGGTCACTTGAACTGTCTAGGTTACCTAGCGGGCACTTGGACTATGTAGGTTAACAAGCGGGCACTTGGACAATCTAGGTTAACCTGGGCACCCTTGGACGATGTAGGTTAACTAGCGGGCCCTTGGAGGATGTAGGTTATCTAGCCGGCCCTTGGACTATGTAGGTTAACTAGCGTGCACTTGGACTATCTACGTTAACTAGCGGGCCCTAGTTCTATGTAGAATGCCTAGCGGGCACTTGGACTATGTAGGTTCCCTATCGGGCACTTGGACTCTGTATGTTCCCTACGGACACTTGAACTATGTAAGTTAACTCCCGGGCCCTTGGACGATGTAGGTTAACTAACGGGCCTTTGCACTATGTAGGCTAACTAGCGGGCCCATGGATTATGTAGGTTTACTAGCAGGCACTTGGACTATCTAGGTTAACTAGCGGGCACTTGGACTATGTAGTTTCCCTAGCGGGCATTTGGACTATTTAGGTAAACTAGCGGGCACATGGACTATGTAGGTTACCTAGCGGGCACTTGGACTATCTAGGTTAACTAGTGGGCCCTTGGACGATGTAGGTTAACTAGCGGGCCCTTGGACTATGGAGGTTAACTAGCGGGCCCTTGGACTACGTAGGTTTACTAGCGTGCACTTGGAAGATCTAGGTAAACTAGCGGGTACTTGGACTATGTAGGTTAACTAGCGGGCCTTTGGACTATGTAGATTAACTAGCGGCACTTGGACTATCTACGTTAACTAGCGGGCCCTTGGACTATGTATGTTCCAGAGCGGGCACTTCGACTATGTAGGTTCCCTAGCAGCACTTGGACTATGTAGGTTCCCTAGCGGGCACTTGGACTATGTAGGTTAACTAGCGGGCATTTGGACTATGTAGGTTACCTAGCGGGCACTTGGACTATGTAGGTTACCTAGCGGGCACTTGGAGTATATAGGTTCCCTATCGGGCATTTGGACTATGTAGGTTACCTAGCGGGCCCTTGGACTATCTAGGTTACCTAGGGGGAACCTGGACTATGTAGGTTAACTAGTGGGCACTTGGACTATCTAGGTCACCTAGCGGGCACTTGGACTATTTACGTTCCCTAGCGGTCACTTGGACTATCTACGTTACCTAGTGGGCACTTGGACTATGTACGTTTCCTAGCGGGTACTTGGACTAGATAGGTTCCCTAGCGGGCACTTGGTCTATCTAGGTTAACTAGCGGGCACTTGGACTATCTAGGTTATCTAGCGAGCACTTGGACTATCTAGGTTATCTAGCGGGCATTTGGACTATTAGGGCCCCTAGCGGGCATTTGGATTATATTGGTTACCTAGCGGGCACTTGGACTATGTAGGTTAACGAACGGGCACTTGGACTATCTAGGTTAACTAGCTGGCACTTGGACTATGTAGTTTCCCTAGCGGGCATTTGGATTATTTAGGTTACCTAGCGGGCACTTGGACTATGTAGGTTACCTAGCGGACATTTGGACTATCTAGGTTACCTAGCAGGCACTTTGACTATCTAGGTTAACTAACGGGCACTTGTACTATGTAGGTTGCCTCGGGCACTTGGATTATGTAGGTTCACTATCGGGCACTGGGACTATGTAGGTTAACTAGCGGACACTTGCACTATGTAGGTTAACTAGCGGGCCCATTGACTATGTAGGTTAACTAGCGGGCACTTGGACGATCAAGGTAACTAGCGGGCACTTGGACTATATAGGTTAACTAGCGGGCACTTGGATTATCTAGGTTAGCTAGCGGGCTCTTGCACTATGTAGGTTAACTAGCGGGCCCATTGACTATGTAGGTTAACTAGCGGGCACTTGGACGATCTAGGTTAACTAGCGGGCACTTGGATTATCTAGGTTACCTAGCGGGCACTTGGACTATGTAGGTTCCCTAGCGGGCATTTGGACTATATAGATAACCTAGCGGGCACTTAGACTTTGTAGGTTACCTAGCGGGCACATGGACTATCTAGGTTACCTAGTTGGCATTTGAACTATTTACATTGCCTAGCGGGTTCTTGGAGTATGTAGGTTACCTAGCGGGCTGTTGGACTATCTAGGTTACCTAGCAGGCATTGGACTATCTAGGTTAACTAACGGGCACTTGGACTATGTATGTTCCCTATCGGGCCCTTGGACTATGTAAGTTCCCTATCGGGCACTTGGACTAGGTAGGTTCCCTAACGGGCACTTGGTCTATCTAGGTTAACTAGCGGGCACTTGGACTATCTAGGTTAACTAGCGAGCACTTGGACTATCTAGGATAACTAGCAGGCACTTGGACTATTAGGGTCCTTAGCGGGCATTTGGACTATATAGGTTACCTAGCGGGCAATTGGACTATGTAGGTTAACGAGCAGGCACTTGGACTATGTAGGTAACCTAGTGGTCACTTGAACTGTCTAGGTTACCTAGCAGACACTTGGACTATGTAGGTTAACTAGCGGGCACTTGGACAATCTTGGTTAACCTGGGCACCCTTGGACGATGTAGGTTAACTAGCGGGCCCTTGGACGATGTAGGTTAACTAGCCGGCGCTGGGACTATGTAGGTTAACTATCGTGCACTTGGAAGATCTAGGTAAACTAGCGGGTACTTGGACTATGTAGGTTAACTAGCGGGCCTTTGGACTATGTAGTTTAACTAGCGGCACTTGGACTATCTACGTTAACTAGCGGGCAGTAGGACTATGTAGAATGCCTAGCGGGCACTTGGACTATGTAGGTTCCCTAGCGGGCACTTGGACTCTGTATGTTCCCTACGGACACTTGAACTATGTAAGTTAACTACCGGGCCCTTGGACGATGTAGGTTAACTAGCGGGCCCTTGCACTATGTAGGCTAACTAGCGGGCCCATGGATTATGTAGGTTTACTAGCAGGCACTTGGACTATCTAGGTTAACTAGCGGGCACTTGGACTATGTAGTTTCCATAGCGGGCATTTGGACTATTTAGGTTACCTAGCGGGCACTTGGACTATGTAGGTTACCTAGCGGGCACTTGGACTATCTAGGTTAACTAGTGGGCCCTTGGACGATGTAGGTTAACTAGCGGGCCCTTGGACTATGGAGGTTAACTAGCGGGCCCTTCACTATGTAGGTTTACTAGCGTGCACTTGGAAGATCTAGGTAAACTAGCGGGTACTTGGACTATGTAGGTTAACTAGCGGGCCTTTGTACTATGTAGATTAACTAGCGGCACTTGGACTATCTACGTTAACTAGCGGGCCTTGGACTATGTATGTTCCAGAGCGGGCACTTCGACTATGTAGGTTCCCTAGCGGGCACTTGGACTATGTCGGTTAACTAGCGGACACCTGGACGATCTAGGTTAACTAGCAGGCACTTTAACTATGTAGGTTCCAGAGCGGGCACTTGGACTATACAGGTTCCCTAGCGGGCACTTGGACTATGTAGGTTAACTAGCGGGCACTTGGATTATGTAGGTTCCCTATGGGGCACTTGGACTATGTAGGTTAACTAGCGGGCATTTAGACTATGTAGGTTACCTAGCGGGCACTTGGACTATGTAGGTTACCTAGCGGGCACTTGGACTATATAGGTTCCCTAGCGGGCACTTGGTCTATCTAGGTTAACTAGCGGGCACTTGGACTATCTATTTTAACTAGTGAGCACTTGGACTATGTACGTTTCCTAGCGGGTACTTGGACTATCTACGTTACCTAGTGGGCACTTGGACTATCTACGTTACCTAGCGGGCACTTGGACTATGTACGTTTCCTAGCGGGTACTTGGACTATGTACGTTGCCTAGCGGGCACTAGGACTATCTAGGTTACCTAGCTGGCACTTGAACTATCTACGTTACCTAGCGGGTACTTGGACTATGAAGGTTCCCTTGCGGGCACTTGGACTATGTAGGTTAACTAGCGGGCATTTAGACTATGTAGGTTACCTAGCGGGCACTTGGACTATGTAGGTTACCTAGCGGGCACTTGGACTATATAGGTTCCCTAGCGGGCACTTGGTCTATCTAGGTTAACTAGCGGGCACTTGGACTATCTATTTTAACTAGCGAGCACTTGGACTATCTAGGTTAACTAGCGGGCATTTGGATTATTAGGGCCCCTAGCGGGCATTTGGACTATATTGGTTACCTAGCGGGCACTTGGACTATGTAGGTTAACGAAAGGGCACTTGGACTATCTAGGTTAACTAGCTGGCACTTGGACTATGTAGTTTCCCTAGGGGGCATTTGGACTCTTTAGGTTACCTAGCGGGCACTTGGACTATGTAGGTTACCTAGCAGACACTTGGACTATCTAGGTTACCTAGCAGGCACTTTGTCTATCTAGGTTAACTAACGGGCACTTGGACTATGTAGGTTGCCTAGCGGGCACTAGGACTATCTAGGTTACCTAGCTGGCACTTGAACTATCTACGTTACCTAGCGGGTACTTGGACTATGAAGGTTCCCTTGCGGGCACTAGGATTATCTGGGTTACCTAGCGGGCACTTGGACTATGTAGGTTAACTAGAGGGCATTTGGACTATGTAGGTTACCTAGCGGGCACTTGGACTATCTAGGTTGCCTAGCTGGCACTTGAACTATCTACGTTACCTAGCGGGTACTTGAACTATGAAGGTTCCCTAGCGGGCACTAGGATTATCTGGGTTACCTAGCGGGCACTTGGACTATGTAGGTCAACTAGCGGGCACTTGGATTATGTAGGTTCCCTATCGGGCACTTGGACTATGTAGGTTAACTAGAGGGCATTTGGATTATGTAGGTTACCTAGCGGGCACTTGGACTATGTAGGCTCGCTATCGGGCACTTGGAAAATGTAGGTTAACTAGGGGGCACTAGGACTATGTAGGTTACCTAGCGGGCCCTTAGACAATCTAGGTTACCTAGCGGGCACTTGGACTATGTAGGTTCCCTAGCGGGCACATGGACTCTGTATGTTCCCTACGGACACTTGAACTATGTAAGTTAACTACTGGGCACTTGGACTATGTAGGTTAACTAGCGGGCCCTTGGACTATCTAGGTTACCTAGCGGGCACTTGGATTATGTAGGTTAACTAACGGGCACTTGCATTATCTAGGTTCCCGAACGGGCATTTGGACTATGTAGTTAACCTAGCGGGCACTTGGAGAGTCTAGGTTACCTAGCGGGCACTTGGACTTCTAGGTTAACGAACGGGCACTTGGACTATGTATGTTGCATAGCGGGCAATTGGACTATCTAGGTTAGGTAACGGGCACAAGAATTATCTAGGTTACCTAGCTGGCACTTGAACTATCTACATTATAGCGGGTTCTTGGAGTATTTAGGTTAAATAGTGGGCTGTTGGACTATCTAAGTTACCAAGCGGGCACTGGGACTATCTAGGTTAACTAACGGGCACTTGGACTATGTAGGTTCCCTAGCGGGCCCAAGGACCATGTAGGTTCCCTAGTGAGCACTTGGACTATGTGGGTTCCCTAGCGGGCATTTGGACTATCTAGGTTAACTAACGGGCACTTGGACTATGTAGGTTCCCTAGTGGGCACTTGGATTAGGTAGGTTCCCTATCGGGCACTTGGACTATGTAGGTTAACTAGCGGACATTTGGACTATGTAGGTTACCTAGCGGGCACTTGGACTATGTAGGTTACATAGCGGGCACTTGGACTATATAGGTTCCCTATCGGGCATTTGGACTATGTAAGTTACCAAGCGGGCCCTTGGACTATATAGGTTACCTTGGGGGAACCTGGACTATGTAGGTTAACTAGTGGGCACTTGGACTATCTAGGTTATCTAGCGGGCATTTGGATTATGTACGTTCCCTAGGGGGGACTTGGACTATCTACGTTACCTAGTGGGCACTTGGACTATGTACGTTTCCTAGCGGGTACTTGGACTATATAGGTTCCCTAGCGGGCACTTGGTCTATCTAGGTTAACTAGCAGGCACTTGGACTATCTAGGTTAACTAGCGAGCACTTGGACTATCTAGGTTAACTAGCGGGCATTTGGACTATTAGGGCCCCTAGCTGGCATTTGGACTATATTGGTTACCTAGCGGGCACTTGGACTATGTAGGTTAACGAACGGGCACTTGGACTATCTAGGTTAACTAGCTGGCACTTGGACTATGTAGTTTCCCTAGCGGGCATTTGGACTATTTAGGTTACCTAACAGACACTTGGACTATCTAGGTTGCCTAGCAGGCACTTTGACTATCTAGGTTAACTAACGGGCACTTGGACTATGTAGGTTGCCTAGCGGGCACTAGGATTATCGGGTTACCTAGCGGGCACTTGGACTATGTAGGTCAACTAGCGGGCACTTGGATTATGTAGGTTCCCTATCGGGCACTTGGACTATGTAGGTTAACTAGAGGGCATTTGGACTATGTAGGTTACCAAGCGGGCACTTGGACTATCTAGCTTACCTAGCTGGCACTTGAACTATCTACATTACCTAGCGGGTACTTGGACTATGAAGGTTCCCTAGCGGGCACTAGGATTATCTGGGTTACCTAGCGGGCACTTGGACTATGTAGGTCAACTAGCGGGCACTTGGATTATGTAGGTTCCCTATCGGGCACTTTGACTATGTAGGTTACCTAGCGGGCACTTGGACTATGTAGGTTCGCTATCGGGCACTTGGAAAATGTTGGTTAACTAGGGGGCACTAGGACTATGTAGGTTACCTAGCGGGCCCTTAGACTATCTAGGTTACCTAGCGGGCATTTGGACTATGTAGGCTCCCTAGCGGTTATTTGGACTATATAGATTACTTAGCGGGCACTTAGACTTTGTAGGTTACCTACCGGGCTGTTGGACTATCTAGGTTACCTAGCGGGCACTTGGACTATCTAGGTTAACTAACGGGCACTTGGACTATGTAGGTTCCCTAGCGGGCCCTTGTACTATGTAAGTTCCCTAGCGGGCACTTGGACTATGTAGGTTAACTAGAGGGCATTTGGACAATGTAGGTTACCAAGCGGACACTTGGACTATCTAGGTTACCTAGCTGGCACTTGAACTATCTACGTTACCTAGCGGGTACTTGGACTATGAAGGTTCCCTAGCGGGCACTAGGGTTATCTGGGTTACCTAGCGGGCACTTGGACTATGTAGGTCAACTAGCGGGCACTTGGATTATGTAGGTTCCCTATCGGGCACTTGGACTATGTAGGTTACCTAGCGGGCACTTGGACTATGTAGGCTCCCTAGCGGTTATATGGACTATATAGATTACTTAGCGGGCACTTAGACTTTGTAGGTTACCTAGCGGGCACTTGGACTATCTAGGTTACCTAGCAGGCACTTGAACTATCTACGTTACCTAGGGGGTACTTGGAGTATGTAGGTTACCTACCGGGCAGTTGGACTATCTAGGTTACCTAGCGGGCACTTGGACTATCTAGGTTAACTAACGGGCACTTGGACTATATATGTTAACTAGCAGGCATTTGGACCATGTAGGGTACCTAGCGGGCACTTTGACTATGTAGGTTCCCTATCGGGCACTTGGAGAATGTAGGTTAACTAGGGGGCACTAGGACAAAGTAGGTTACCTAGTGGGCCCTTGGACTATCTAGGTTACCTAGGGGGAACCTGGACTATGTAGGTTAACTAGTGGGCTCTTGGACTATCTAGGATACCTAGCAGGCACGTGGACTATGTACGTTCCCTAGCAGGCCCTTGGACTATCTACGTTAACTAGCGGGCACTTAGACTATGTACGTTACCTAGCGGGCACTTGGACTAGATAGGTTCCCTAGCGGGCACTTGGTCTATCTAGGTTAACTAGCGGGCACTTGGACTCTCTAGGTTAACTAGCGGGCATTTGGAATATTAGGGCCCCTAGCGGGCATTTGGACTATAATGGTTACCTAGCGGGCACTTGGACTATGTAGTTTAACGAACGGGCACTAGGACTATGTAGGTAACCTAGTGGTCACTTGAACTGTCTAGGTTACCTTGCGGGCACTTGGACTATGTAGGTTAATTAGCGGGCACTTGGACTATCTAGGTTAACTAGCGGGCCATTGGACTATGTAGGTTAACTAGCGGGCCCTTGGACTATGTAGGTTAACAAGCGGGCCCTTGGACTATGTAGGTTACATAGTGGGCACTTGGACGATCTAGGTTAACTAGCGGGTACTTGGACTATGTAAGTTAACTAGCGGGCCCTTGGACTATGTAGATTAATTTGCGGCACTTGGACTATCTACTTTAACTAGCGGGCCCTTGGACTATGTAGATTCCCTGGCAGGCACTTGGCCTATGTATGTTCCCGAGCGGGCACTTGGACTATGTAGGTTCCCTAGCAGTCACTTGGACTATGTAGGTTCCAGAGCGGGCACTTGGACTATCTAGGTTCCCTAGAGGGCACTTGTACTATGTAGGTTAATTAGCGGACACTTGGACGATCTAGGTTAACTAGCGGGTACTTGGATTATGTAGGTTAACTAGCGGGCCCTTGAACTATGTAGATTAACTAGCGGCACTTGGACTATCTACATTAACTAGCGGGTCCTTGGACTATGTAGATTGCCTAGCGGGCACTTGGACTATGTAGGTTCCCTAGCGGGCACTTGGACTCTGTATGATCCCTACGGACACTTGAACTATGTAAGTTAACTACCGGGCCCTTGGACTATGTAGGTTAACTAGCGGGCCCTTGGACAATCTAGGTTACCTAGCGGGCACTTGGACTATGTAGGTTAACTACCGGGCACTTGCATTATCTAGGTTACCGAACGGGCATATGGACTATGTAGGTAACCTAGCGGGCACTTGGAGAGTCTAGGTAACCTAAGGGCACTTGGACTTCTAGGTTAACGAACGGGCACTTGGGCTATGTATGTTGCATAGCGGGCAATTGGACAATCTAGGTTAGGTAACGGGCACAAGAACTATCTAGGTTACCTAGCTGGCACTTGAACTATCTACGTTATAGTGGGTTCTTGGAGTATGTAGGTTACCTAGCGGGCTGTTGGACTATCTAAGTTACCAAGCGGACACTGGGACTATCTAGGTTTACTAACGGGAACTTGGACTATGTAGGTTCCATAGCGGGCCCATGGACTATGTAGGTTCCCTAGCGAGTACTTGGACTATGTGGGTTCCCTAGCGGGCATTTGGACTATCTAGTTAACTATCGGGCAATTGGACTATGTAGGTTCCCTAGCGGGCACTTGGACTATGTAGGTTAACTAGCGGGCATTTGAACTATGTAGGTTACCTAGCGGGCACTTGGACTATGTAGGTTACCTAGCGGGCACTTGGACTCTAAAGGTTCTCTATCCGGCATTTGGACTATGTAGGTTACCTAGCGGGCCCTTGGACTATCTAGATTACCTAGGGGGAACCTGGACTATGTAAGTTAACTAGTGGGCACTTGGACTATCTAGGTTACCTAGCAGGCACTTGGACTATGTACGTTCCCTAGCGGGCACTTGGACTATCTACGTTACCTAGTGGGCACTTGGACTATGTACGTTACCTTGCGGGCACTTGGACTATGTACGTTTCCTAGCGGGTACTTGGACTAGATAGGTTCCCTAGCGGGCACTTGGTCTATCTAGGTTAACTAGCGGGCACTTGGACTATCTAAGTTAACTAGCGAGCACTTGGACTATCTAGGTTATCTAGCGGGCATTTGGACTATTAGGGCCCCTAGCGGGCATTTGGACTATATTGGTTACGTAGCGGGCACTTGGACTATGTAGGTTAACGAACGGGCACTTGGACTATCTAGGTTAACTAGCGGGCATTTGGACTATGTAGTTTCCCTACCGGGCATTTGGATTATTTAGGTTACCTAGCGGGCACTTGGACTATGTAGGGTACCTAGCGCACATTTGGACTATCTAGGTTTCCTAGCAGGCACTTTGACTATCTAGGTTAACTAACGGGCACTTGTACTATGTAGGTTGCCTAGCGGGCACTTGGATTATGTAGGTTCACTATCGGGCACTGGGACTATGTAGGTTAACTAGCGGACACTTGCACTATGTAGGTTAACTAGCGGGCCCATTGACTATGTAGGTTAACTAGCGGGCACTTGGACGATCTAGGTAACTAGCGGGCACTTGGACGATATAGGTTAACTAGCGGGCACTTGGATTATCTAGGTTACCTAGCGGGCACTTGGACTATGTAGGTTCCCTAGCGGGCATTTGGACTATATAGATAACCTAGCGGGCACTTAGACTTTGTAGGTTACCTAGCGGGCACATGGACTATCTAGGTTACCTAGCTGGCATTTGAACTATCTACGTTGCCTAGCGGGTTCTTGGAGTATGTAGGTTACCTAGCGGGCTGTTGGACTATCTAGGTTACCTAGCAGGCATTGGACTATCTAGGTTAACTAACGGGCACTTGGACTATGTATGTTCCCTAGCGGGCCCTTGGACTATGTAAGTTCCCTATCGGGCACTTGGACTAGGTAGGTTCCCTAACGGGCACTTGGTCTATCTAGGTTAACTAGCGGGCACTTGGACTATCTAGGTTAACTAGCGAGCACTTGGACTATCTAGGATAACTAGCAGGCACTTGGACTATTAGGGTCCTTAGCGGGCATTTGGACTATATAGGTTACCTAGCGGGCAATTGGACTATGTAGGTTAACGAGCAGGCACTTGGACTATGTAGGTAACCTAGTGGTCACTTGAACTGTCTAGGTTACCTAGCGGGCACTTGGACTATGTAGGTTAACTAGCAGGCACTTGGACTATCTAGGTTAACTAGGGCGCCCTTGGACGATGTAGGTTAACTAGCGGGCCCTTGGACGATGTAGGTTAACTAGCCGGACCTTGGACTATTTAGGTTAACTAGCGTGCACTTGGAAGATCTAGGTAAACTAGCGGGTACTTGGACTATGTAGGTTAACTAGCAGGCCTTTGGACTATGTAGTTTAACTAGTGGCACTTGGACTATCTACGTTAACTAGCGGGCCCTAGGACTATGTAGAATGCCTAGCGGGCACTTGGACTATGTAGGTTCCCTAGCGGGCACTTGGACTCTGTATGTTCCCTACGGACACTTGAACTATGTAAGTTAACTACCGGGCCCTTGGACGATGTAGGTTAACTAGCGGGCCCATTGACTATGTAGGTTAACTAGCGGGCACTTGGACGATCTAGGTTAACTAGCGGGAACCTGGATGATATAGGTTAACTAGCGGGCACTTGGATTATCTAGGTTACCTAGCGAGCACTTGGACTATGTAGGTTCCCTAGCGGGCATTTGGACTATATAGATAACCTAGCGAGCACTTGGACTATCTAGGATAACTAGCAGGCATTTCGACTATTAGGGTCCTTAGCGGGCATTTGGACTATATAGGTTACCTAGCGGGCAATTGGACTATGTATGTTAACGAGCAGGCACTTGGACTATGTAGGTTAACTAGCGGGCATTTGGACCATGTAGGTTACCTAGCGGGCATTTGACTATGTAGGTTACCTATCGGGCACTTGGAGAATGTAGGTTAACTAGGGGGCACTAGGACAATGTAGGTTACCTAGCGGGCCCTTGGACTATCTAGGTTACCTAGGGGGAACCTGGACTATGTAGGTTAACTAGTGGGCACTTGGACTATCTAGGTTACCTAGCAGGCACGTGCACTATGTACGTTCCCTAGCAGGCCCTTGGACTATCTAAGTTACCTAGCGGGCACTTAGACTATGTACGTTACCTAGCGGGCACTTGGACTATGTATGTTTCCTAGCGGGTACTTGGACTAGATAGGTTCCCTAGCGGGCACTTGGTCTATCTAGGTTAACTAGCGGGCACTTCGACTCTCTAGGTTATCGAGCGGGCATTTGGACTATTAGGGCCCCTAGCGGGCATTTGGACTATATTGGTTACCTAGCGGGCACTTGGACTATGTAGGTTAACGAACGGGCACTAGGACTATGTAGGTAACCTAGTGATCACTTGAAATGTCTAGGTTACCTCGCGGGCACTTGGACTATGTAGGTTAACAAGCGGGCCCTTGGACTATGTAGGTTACATAGTGGGCACTTGGACGATCTAGGTTAACTAGCAGGTACATGGACTATGTAAGTTAACGAGCGGGCCCTTGGACTATGTAGATTAACTAGCGGCACTTGGACTATCTACTTTATCTAGCGGGCCCTTGGACTATGTAGATTCCCTGGCAGGCACTTGGACTATGTATGTTCCAGAGCGGGCACTTGGACTATGTAGGTTCCCTAGCAGTCACTTGGACTATGTAGGTTCCAGAGCGGGCACTTGGACTATCTAGGTTCCCTAGAGGGCACTTGTACTATGTTGGTTAATTAGCGGACACTTGGACCATCTAGGTTAACTAGCAGGTACTTGGATTATGTAGGTTAACTAGCGGGGCCTTGAACTATGTAGATTAACTAGCGGCACTTGGACAATCTACATTAACTAGCGGGTCCTTGGACTATGTAGATTGCCTAGCGGGCACTTGGACTATGTAGGTTCCCTTGCGGGCACTTGGACTCTGTATGTTCCCTACGGACACTTGAACTATGTAAGTTAACTACCGGGCACTTGGACTATGTAGGTTAACTAGCGGGCCCTTGGACAATCTAGGTTACCTAGCGGGCACTTGGACTATGTAGGTTAACTACCGGGCACTTGCATTATCTAGGTTACCGAACGGGCATATGGACTATGTAGGTAACCTAGCGGACACTTAGAGAGTCTAGGTTACCTAGCGGGCACTTGGACTTCTAGGTTAACGAACGGGCACTTGGACAATGTATGTTGCATAGCGGGCAATTGGACAATCTAGGTTAGGTAACGGGCACAAGAACTATCTAGGTTACCTAGCTGGCACTTGAACTATCTACGTTATAGCAGGTTCTTGGAGTATGTAGGTTACCTAGCAGGTTGTTGGACTATCTAAGTTACCAAGCGGGCACTGGGACTATCTAGGTTAACTAACGGGCACTTGGACTATGTAGGTTCCCTAGGGGGCCCATGGACTATGTAGGTTCCCTAGCGAGCACTTGGACTATGTGGGTTCCCTAGCGGGCATTTGGACTATCTAGGTTAACTAACGGGCACTTGGACTACGTAGGTTCCCTAGCGGGCACTTGGACTATATAGGTTCCCTATCGGGCATTTGGACTATGTTGGTTACCTAGCGGGCCCTTGGACTATCTAGGTTACCTAGGGGGTACCTGGACTATGTAGGTTAACTAGTGGGCACTTGGACTATCTAGGTTACCTAGCGGGCACTTGGACTATGTAGGTTCCCTAGCGGGCACTTAGACTATGTCGGTTACCTAGCGGGCACTTGGACTATATAGGTTCCCTATCGGGCATTTGGACTATGTTGGTTACCTAGCGGGCCCTTGGACAATCTAGGTTACCTAAGGGGAACCTCGACTATGTAGGTTAACTAGTGGGCACTTGGTCTATCTAGGTTAACTAGCGGGCACTTGGACTATCTAGGTTAACTAGCGAGCACTTGGACTATCTAGGTTATCTAGCGGGCATTTGGACTATTAGGGCCCCTAGCGGGCATTTGGACTATTTTGGTTACTTAGCGGGCACTTGGACTATGTAGGTTAACGAACGGGCACTTGGACTATGTAGGTTGCCTAGCGGGCACTTGGATTATATAGGTTCACTATCGGGCACTGGGACTATGTAGGTTAACTAGCGGACACTTGCACTATGTAGGTTAACTAGCGGGCCCATTGACTATGTAGGTTAACTAGCGGGCACTTGGACGATCTAGGTAACTAGCGGGCACTTGGACTATATAGGTTAACTAGCGGGCACTTGGATTATCTAGGTTAGCTAGCGGGCTCTTGCACTATGTAGGTTAACTAGCGGGCCCATTGACTATGTAGGTTAACTAGCGGGCACTTGGACGATCTAGGTTAAATAGCGGGCCTGTGGACGATATAGGTTAACTAGCGGGCACTTGGATTATCTAGGTTACCTAGCGGGCACTTGGACTATGTAGGTTCCCTAGCGGGCATTTGGACTATATAGATAACCTAGCGGGCACTTAGACTTTGTAGGTTACCTTGCGGGCACATGGACTATCTAGGTTACCTAGCTGGCATTTGAACTATCTACGTTGCCTAGCGGGTTCTTGGAGTATGTAGGTTACCTAGCGGGCTGTTGGACTGTCTAGGTTACCTAGCAGGCATTGGACTATCTAGGTTAACTAAAGGGCATTTGGACTATGTACGTTCCCTAGTGGGCACTTGGACTATCTACGTTACCTAGTGGGCACTTGGACTATGTATGTTACCTTGCGGGCACTTGGACTATGTACGTTTCCTAGCGGGTACTTGTACTAGATAGGTTCCCTAACGGGCACTTGGTCTATCTAGGTTAACTAGCGGGCACTTGGACTATCTTGGTTAACTAGCGAGCACTTGGACTATCTAGGTTATCTAGCGGGCATTTGGACTATTAGGGCCCCTAGCGGGCATTTGGACTATATTGGTTACCTAGCGGGCACTTGGACTATGTAGGTTAACGAACGGGCACTTGGACTATCTAGGTTAACTAGCTGGCACTTGGACTATGTAGTTTCCCTAGCGGGCATTTGGATTATTTAGGTTACCTAGCGGGCACTTGGACTATGTAGGTTACCTAGCGGACATTTGGACTATCTAGGTTACCTAGCAGGCACTTTGACTATCTAGGTTAACTAACGGGCACTTGTACTATGTAGGTTGCCTAGCGGGCACTTGGATTATGTAGGTTCACTATCGGGCACTGGGACTATGTAGGTTAACTAGCGGACACTTGCACTATGTAGGTTAACTAGCGCGCCCATTGACTATGTAGGTTAACTAGCGGGCACTTGGACGATCTAGGTTACCTAGCTGGCATTTGAACTATCTACGTTGCCTAGCGGGTTCTTGGAGTATGTAGGTTACCTAGCGGGCTGTTGGACTATCTAGGTTACCTAGCAGGCATTGGACTATCTAGGTTAACTAACGGGCACTTGGACTATGTATGTTCCCTAGCGGGCCCTTGGACTATGTAAGTTCCCTATCGGGCACTTGGACTAGGTAGGTTCCCTAACGGGCACTTGGTCTATCTAGGTTAACTAGCGGGCACTTGGACTATCTAGGTTAACTAGCAGGCACTTGGACTATTAGGGTCCTTAGCGGGCATTTGGACTATATAGGTTACCTAGCGGGCAATTGGACTATGTAGGTTAACGAGCAGGCACTTGGACTATGTAGGTAACCTAGTGGTCACTTGAACTGTCTAGGTTACCTAGCGGGCACTTGGACTATGTAGGTTAACTAGCGGGCACTTGGACTATCTAGGTTAACTAGGGCGCCCTTGGACGATGTAGGTTAACTAGCGGGCCCTTGGACGATGTAGGTTAACTAGCCGGCCCTTGGAATATTTAGGTTAACTAGCGTGCACTTGGAAGATCTAGGTAAACTAGCGGGTACTTGGACTATGTAGGTTAACTAGCAGGCCTTTGGACTATGTAGTTTAACTAGTGGCACTTGGACTATCTACGTTAACTAGCGGGCCCTAGGACTATGTAGAATGCCTAGCGGGCACTTGGACTATGTAGGTTCCCTAGCGGGCACTTGGACTCTGTATGTTCCCTACGGACACTTGAACTATGTAAGTTAACTACCGGGCCCTTGGACGATGTAGGTTAACTAGCGGGCCCATTGACTATGTAGGTTAACTAGCGGGCACTTGGACGATCTAGGTTAACTAGCGGGCACTTGGATGATATAGGTTAACTAGCGGGCACTTGGATTATCTAGGTTACCTAGCGAGCACTTGGACTATGTAGGTTCCCTAGCGGGCATTTGGACTATATAGATAACCTAGCGGGCACTTAGACTTTGTAGGTTACCTAGCGGGCACGTGGACTATCTAGGTTACCTAGCTGGCATTTGAACTATCTACGTTGCCTAGCGGGTTCTTGGAATATGTAGGTTACCTAGCGGGCTGTTGGACTATCTAGGTTACCTAGCAGGCATTGGACTATCTAGGTTAACTAACGGGCACTTGGACTATGTATGTTCCCTAGCAGGCCCTTGGACTATGTAAGTTCCCTATCGGGCACTTGGACTAGGTAGGTTCCCTAACGGGCACTTGGTCTATCTAGGTTAACTAGCGGGCACTTGGACTATCTAGGTTAACTAGCGAGCACTTGGACTATCTAGGATAACTAGCAGGCATTTCGACTATTAGGGTCCTTAGCGGGCATTTGGACTATATAGGTTACCTAGCGGGCAATTGGACTATGTATGTTAACGAGCAGGCACTTGGACTATGTAGGTAACCTAGTGGTCACTTGAACTGTCTAGGTTACCGAGCGGGCACTTGGACTATGTAGGTTAACTAGCGGGCACTTGGACTATCTAGGTTAACTAGGGCGCCCTTGGACGATGTAGGTTAACTAGCGGGCCCTTGGACGATGTAGGTTAACTAGCCGGCCCTTGGACTATGTAGGTTAACTAGCGGGCACTTGGACCATATAGGTTAACTAGCGGGCACTTGGATTATCTAGGTTACCTGGCGGGCACTTGGACTATGTACGTTTCCTAGTGGGTACTTGGACTAGATAGGTTCCCTAGCGGGCACTTGGTCTATCTAGGTTAACTAGCGGGCACTTGGACTATCTAGGTTAACTAGCGGGCATTTTAACTATTAGGGCCCCTAGCGGGCATTTGGACTATATTGGTTTCCTAGCGGGCACTTGGACTATGTAGGTTAACTAGCGGGCACTTGCACTGTCTAGGTTACCTAGCGGGCATTTCGACTATGTACCTTCCCTAGCGGGCACTTGGACTATCTATGTTAACTAGCGGGCACTTGGACTATGTAGTTTACCTAGCAGACACTGGCACTATGTAGGTTACCTAGCGGGCTCTTGGACTATGTAGGCTAACTAGAGCACACTTGGACGATCTAGGTTAACTAGTGGGCCCTTGGACTATGTAGGTTAACTAGCCAGTACTTGGACGATCTAGGTTAACTAGCGGGCACTTGGACGATCTAGGTTAACTATGGGGCAGTTGAACTATCAAAGTTAACAAGCGAGCCCTTGGACTATGTAGGTTCCCTAGCGGGCACTTGGACTATCTATGTTAACGAACGGGCACTTGGACTATGCAGGTAACCTAGCGGGCACTTGGACTGTCTAGGTTATATAGCGGGTACTTGGACTTCTAGGTTAACGAACGGGCACTTGGACTATGTAGGTTGCCTAGCGGGAACTTGGACTATCTAGTTTAGGTAACGGGCACTTGGACTATCTAGGTTACCTAGCAGGAACTTGGACTATCTATGTTGCCTAGCAGGCACTTGGATTATGAAGGATCCCTAGCGGGCACTTTGACTATCTAGGTTACCTAGCGGGCACTTGGACTATGTACGTCCCGTAGTGGGCACTTGCACTATCTAGGTTAACTATCACGCACTAGGACTATCTAGGTTAACTAGCGGGCACTTGGACTATCTAGGTTACCTAGCAGGCACTTGTATTATGAAGGTTCCCTAGCGGGCACTTGGAGTATCTAGGTTCCCTAGCGGCCACTTGGACTATGTAGGTTAACTAGCGGACACTTGCACTATGTAGGTTAACTAGCGGGCCCTTGCACTATGTAGGTTAACTAGTGGGCCCATGGATTATGTAGGTTTACTAGCAGGCACTTGGACAATGTATGTTCCCTAGCGGGCACTTGGATTATGTATGTTCCCCACGGACACTTGAACTATGTAAGTTAACTACCGGGCACTTATACTATGTATGTTAACTAGCGGGCCCTTGGACTATCTAGGTTAACTAGCGGGCACTTGGACTATGTAGTTTCCCTAGCGGGCATTTGGACTATTTAGGTTACCAAGCAGGCACTTGGACTATGTAGGTTACCTAGCGAGCACTTGGACTATCTAGGTTACCTAGCAGGCACTTTGACTATCTAGGTTAACTAACGGGCACTTGGACTATGTAGGTTGCCTAGCGGGCACTTGGACTATGTAGGTTTCCTATCGGGCACTTGGACTATGTAGGTTATCTAGCGGGCACTTGAACTGTCTAGGTTACCTAGCGGGCACTTGGATTATCTAGGTTAACGAACGGGCACTTGTACTATGTAGGTACCTAGTGATCACTTGAACTGTCTAGATTACCTAGCGGGCACTTAGACTATGTAGGTTAACTAGCGGGCACATGGACTATCTAGGTTAACTAGCGGGCACTTGGACTATGTAGGTTTCCTATCGGGCACTTGGACTATGTAGGTTATCTAGCGGGCACTTGAACTGTCTAGGTTACCTAGCGGGCACTTGGATTATCTAGGTTAACGAACGGGCACTTGTACTATGTAGGTACCTAGTGATCACTTGAACTGTCTAGATTACCTAGCGGGCACTTAGACTATGTAGGTTAACTAGCGGGCACATGGACTATCTAGGTTAACTAGCGGGCCCTTGGACGATGTAGGTTAACTAGCGGGCCCTTGCACTATGTTGGCTAACTAGCGGGCCCATGGATTATGTAGGTTTACTAGCAGGCACTTGGACTATCTATGTTACCTAGCAGGCACTTGGACTATATAGGTTAACTAGAGGGCACTTGCACTCTCTAGGTTACCTAGCGGGCATTTCGACTATGTACCTTCCCTAGCGGGCACTTGGACTATCTATGTTAACTAGCGGGCACTTGGACTATGTAGTTTACCTAGCAGACACTGGCACTATGTAGGTTACCTAGCGGGCTCTTGTACTATGTAGGCTAACTAGAGCACACTTGG
The DNA here is from genome assembly GCF_050624435.1 of Tenrec ecaudatus. Lineage (NCBI taxonomy): Eukaryota > Metazoa > Chordata > Mammalia > Afrosoricida > Tenrecidae > Tenrec > Tenrec ecaudatus. The sequence goes on from NW_027459260.1 coordinate 226,593, forward strand.
ACGATCTAGGTTAACTAGTGGGCCCTTGGACTATGTAGGTTAACTAGCCAGTAATTGGACGATCTAGGTTAACTAGCGGGCACTTGGACGATCTAGGTTAACTAAGGGGCAGTTGGACTATCAAAGTTAACAAGCGAGCCCTTGGACTATGTAGGTTCCCTAGCGGGCACTTGGACTATCTATGTTAACGAACGGGCACTTGGACTATGCAGGTAACCTAGCGGGCACTTGGACTGTCTAGGTTATATAGCGGGTACTTGGACTTCTAGGTTAACGAACGGGCACTTGGACTATGTAGGTTGCCTAGCGGGAACTTGGACTATCTAGTTTAGGTAACGGGCACTTGGACTATCTAGGTTAACTAGCGGGAACTTGGACTATCTATGTTGCCTAGCAGGCACTTGGATTATGAAGGATCCCTAGCGGGTACTTTGACTATCTAGGTTACCTAGCGCGCACTTGGACTATGTACGTCCCATAGTGGGCACTTGGACTATCTAGGTTAACTATCACGCACTAGGACTATCTAGGTTAACTAGCGGGCACTTGGACTATCTAGGTTACCTAGCAGGCACTTGTATTATGAAGGTTCCCTAGCGGGCACTTGGACTATCTAGGTTCCCTAGCGGCCACTTGGACTATGTAGGTTAACTAGCGGACACTTGCACGATCTAGGTTAACTAGCGGGCCCTTGCACTATGTAGGTTAACTAGCGGGCCCATGGATTATGTAGGTTTACTAGCAGGCACTTGGACTATGTATGTTCCCTAGCGGGCACTTGTATTATGTATGTTCCCCACGGACACTTGAACTATGTAAGTTAACTACCAGGCACTTATACTATGTATGTTAACTAGCGGGCCCTTGGACGATCTAGGTTAACTAGCGGGCACTTGGATTATGTAGTTTCCCTAGCGGGCATTTGGACTATTTAGGTTACCAAGCGGGCACTTGGATTATGTAGGTTCCCTATCGGGCACTTGGACTATGGAGGTTAACTAGCGGGCACTTGGATTATGTAGGTTCCCTATCGGGCACTTGGACTATGGAGGTTAACTAGCGGGCATTTGGACTATGTAGGTTACCTAGCGGGCACTTGGACTATGTAGGTTACCTAGCGGGCACTTGGATTATATAGGTTCCCTATCGGTCATTTGGACTATGTAGGTTACCTAGCGGGCTCTTGGACTATCTAGGTTACCTAGGGGGAACCTGGACTATGTAGGTTAACTAGTCGGCACTTGGACTATCTAGGTTACCTAGCAGGTACTTGGACTATGTAGGTTAACTAGCGGGCACTTGGACTATGTACGTTTCCTAGTGGGCACTTGGACTATCTACGTTACCTAGCGGGCACTTGGACTATGTACGTTACCTAGCGGGCCCTTGGACTATGTACGTTTCCTAGTGGGTACTTGGACTAAATAGGTTCCCTAGCGGGCACTTGGTCTATCTAGGTTAACTAGCGGGCACTTGGACTATCTAGGTTAACTAGCGGGCATTTGGACTATTAGGGCCCCTAGCGGGCATTTGGACTATATTGGTTTCCTAGCGGGCACTTGGACTATGTAGGTTAACTAGCGGGCACTTGCACTCTCTAGGTTACCTAGCGGGCATTTCGACTATGTACCTTCCCTAGCGGGCACTTGGACTATCTATGTTAACTAGCGGGCACTTGGACTATGTAGTTTACCTAGCAGACACTGGCACTATGTAGGTTACCTAGCGGGCTCTTGGACTATGTAGGCTAACTAGAGCACACTTGGACGATCTAGGTTAACTAGTGGGCCCTTGGACTATGTAGGTTAACTAGCCAGTACTTGGACGATCTAGGTTAACTAGCGGGCACTTGGACGATCTAGGTTACCTAAGGGGCAGTTGGACTATCAAAGTTAACAAGCGAGCCCTTGGACTATGTAGGTTCCCTAGCAGGCACTTGGACTATCTATGTTAACGAACGGGCACTTGGACTATGCAGGTAACCTAGAGGGCACTTGGACTGTCTAGGTTATATAGCGGGTACTTGGACTTCTAGGTTAACGAACGGGCACTTGGACTATGTAGGTTGCCTAGCGGGAACTTGGACTATCTAGTTTAGGTAACGGGCACTTGGACTATCTAGGTTACCTAGCGGGAACTTGGACTATCTATGTTGCCTAGCAGGCACTTGGATTATGAAGGATCCCTAGCGGGCACTTAGACTATCTAGGTTACCTAGCGGGCACTTGGACTATGTACGTCCCGTAGTGGGCACTTGGACTATCTAGGTTAACTATCATGCACTAGGACTATGTAGGTTAACTAGCGGGCACTTGGACTATCTAGGTTACCTAGCGGCCACTTGGACTATGTAGGTTAACTAGCGGACACTTGCACGAGCTAGGTTAACTAGCGGGCCCTTGCACTATGTAGGTTAACTAGTGGGCCCATGGATTATGTAGGTTTACTAGCAGGCACTTGGACTATGTATGTTCCCTAGCGGGCACTTGTATTATGTATGTTCCCCACGGACACTTGAACTATGTAAGTTAACTACCGGGCACTTATACTATGTATGTTAACTAGCGGGCCCTTGGACTATCTAGGTTAACTAGCGGGCACTTGGACTATGTAGTTTCCCTAGCGGGCATTTGGACTATTTAGGTTACCAAGCGGGCACTTGGACTATGTAGGTTACCTAGCGAGCACTTGGACTATCTAGGTTACCTAGCAGGCACTTTGACTATCTAGGTTAACTAACGGGCACTTGGACTATGTAGGTTGCCTAGCGGGCACTTGGACTATGTAGGTTACCTAGCGGGCACTTGGATTATGTAGGTTCCCTATCGGGCACTTGGACTATGGAGGTTAACTAGAGGGCACTTGGACTATGTAGGTTACCTAGCGGGCACTTGGACTATATAGGTTCCCTATCGGTCATTTGGACTATGTAGGTTACCTAGCGGGCCCTTGGACTATCTAGGTTACCTAGGGGGAACCTGGACTATGTAGGTTAACTAGTGGGCACTTGGACTATCTAGGTTACCTAGCAGGCACTTGGACTATGTAGGTTAACTAGCGGGCACTTGGACTATGTACGTTACCTAGCGGGCCCTTGGACTATGTACGTTTCCTAGTGGGTACTTGGACTAGATAGGTTCCCTAGCGGGCACTTGGTCTATCTAGGTTAACTAGCGGGCACTTGAACTATCTAGGTTAACTAGCGGGCATTTGGACTATTAGGGCCCCTAGCGGGCATTTGGACTATATTGGTTTCCTAGCGGGCACTTGGACTATGTAGGTTAACTAGCGGGCACTTGCACTCTCTAGGTTACCTAGCGGGCATTTCGACTATGTACCTTCCCTAGCGGGCACTTGGACTATCTATGTTAACTAGCGGGCACTTGGACTAAGTAGTTTACCTAGCAGACACTGGCACTATGTAGGTTACCTAGCGGGCTCTTGGACTATGTAGGCTAACTAGAGCACACTTGGACGATCTAGGTTAACTAGTGGGCCCTTGGACTATGTAGGTTAACTAGCCAGTACTTGGACGATCTAGGTTAACTAGCGGGCACTTGGACGATCTAGGTTACCTAAGGGGCAGTCGGACTATCAAAGTTAACAAGCGAGCCCTTGGACTATGTAGGTTCCCTAGCAGGCACTTGGACTATCTATGTTAACGAACGGGCACTTGGACTATGCAGGTTACCTAGAGGGCACTTGGACTGTCTAGGTTATATAGCGGGTACTTGGACTTCTAGGTTAACGAACGGGCACTTGGACTATGTAGGTTGCCTAGCGGGAACTTGGACTATCTAGTTTAGGTAACGGGCACTTGGACTATCTAGGTTACCTAGCAGGAACTTGGACTATCTATGTTGCCTAGCAGGCACTTGGATTATGAAGGATCCCTAGCGGGCACTTTGACTATCTAGGTTACCTAGCGGGCACTTGGACTATGTACGTCCCGTAGTGGGCACTTGCACTATCTAGGTTAACTATCACGCACTAGGACTATCTAGGTTAACTAGCGGGCACTTGGACTATCTAGGTTACCTAGCAGGCACTTGTATTATGAAGGTTCCCTAGCGGGCACTTGGACTATCTAGGTTCCCTAGCGGCCACTTGGACTATGTAGGTTAACTAGCGGACACTTGCACTATGTAGGTTAACTAGCGGGCCCTTGCACTATGTAGGTTAACTAGCGGGCCCATGGATTATGTAGGTTTACTAGCAGGCACTTGGACAATGTATGTTCCCTAGCGGGCACTTGGATTATGTATGTTCCCCACGGACACTTGAACTATGTAAGTTAACTACCGGGCACTTATACTATGTATGTTAACTAGCGGGCCCTTGGACTATCTAGGTTAACTAGCGGGCACTTGGACTATGTAGTTTCCCTAGCGGGCATTTGGACTATTTAGGTTACCAAGCGGGCACTTGGACTATGTAGGTTACCTAGCGAGCACTTGGACTATCTAGGTTACCTAGCGGGCACTTGGACTATGTAGGTTACCTAGCGGGCACTTGGACTATCTAGGTTCCCTATCGGTCATTTGGACTATGTAGGTTACCTAGCGGGCTCTTGGACTATCTAGGTTACCTAGGGGGAACCTGGACTATGTAGGTTAACTAGTGGGCACTTGGACTATCTAGGTTACCTAGCAGGCACTTGGACTATGTAGGTTAACTAGCGGGCACTTGGACTACGTAGGTTGCCTAGCGGGCACTTGGACTATGTAGGTTACCTATCGGGCACTTGGACTATGTAGGTTAACTAGCGGGCACTTGAACTGTCTAGGTTTCCTAGCGGGCACTTGGATTATCTAGGTTAACGAACGGGCACTTGTACTATGTAGGTAACCTAGTGGTCACTTGAACTGTCTAGGTTACCTGGCGGGCACTTAGACTATGTAGGTTAACTAGCGGGCACATGGACTATCTAGGTTAACTAGCGGGCCCTTGGACGATGTAGGTTAACTAGCGGGCCCTTGCACTATGTTGGCTAACTAGCGGGCCCATGGATTATGTAGGTTTACTAGCAGGCACTTGGACTATCTAGGTTACCTAGCAGGCACTTGGACTATATAGGTTAACTAGCGGGCACTTGCACTCTCTAGGTTACCTAGTGGGCATTTCGACTATGTACCTTCCCTAGCGGGCACTTGGACTATCTATGTTAACTAGCGGGCACTTGGACTATGTAGTTTACCTAGCAGACACTGGCACTATGTAGGTTACCTAGCGGGCTCTTGGACTATGTAGGCTAACTAGAGCACACTTGGACGATCTAGGTTAACTAGTGGGCCCTTGGACTATGTAGGTTAACTAGCCAGTACTTGGACGATCTAGGTTAACTAGCGGGCACTTGGACGATCTAGGTTACCTAAGGGGCAGTTGGACTATCAAAGTTAACAAGCGAGCCCTTGGACTATGTAGGTTCCCTAGCGGGCACTTGGACTATCTATGTTAACGAACGGGCACTTGGACTATGCAGGTAACCTAGAGGGCACTTGGACTGTCTAGGTTATATAGCGGGTACTTGGACTTCTAGGTTAACGAACGGGCACTTGGACTATGTAGGTTGCCTAGCGGGAACTTGGACTATCTAGTTTAGGTAACGGGCACTTGGACTATCTAGGTTACCTAGCGGGAACTTGGACTATCTATGTTGCCTAGCAGGCACTTGGATTATGAAGGATCCCTAGCGGGCACTTTGACTATCTAGGTTACCTAGCGGGCACTTGGACTATGTACGTCCCGTAGTGGGCACTTGGACTATCTAGGTTAACTATCACGCACTAGGACTATCTAGGTTAACTAGCGGGCACTTGGACTATCTAGGTTACCTAGGAGGCACTTGTATTATGAAGGTTCCCTAGCGGGCACTTGGACTATCTAGGTTACCTAGCGGCCACTTGGACTATGTAGGTTAACTCGCGGACACTTGCACGATCTAGGTTAACTAGCGGGCCCTTGCACTATGTAGGTTAACTAGCGGGCCCATGGATTATGTAGGTTTACTAGCAGGCACTTGGACTATGTATGTTCCCTAGCGGGCACTTGTATTATGTATGTTCCCCACGGACACTTGAACTATGTAAGTTAACTACCGGGCACTTATACTATGTATGTTAACTAGCCGGCCCTTAACTATCTAGGTTAACTAGCGGGCACTTGGACTATGTAGTTTCCCTAGCGGGCATTTGGACTATTTAGGTTACCAAGCGGGCACTTGGACCATGTAGGTTACCTAGCGAGCACTTGGACTATCTAGGTTACCTAGCAGGCACTTTGACTATCTAGGTTAACTAACGGGCACTTGGACTATGTAGGTTGCCTAGCGGGCACTTGGACTATGTAGGTTACCTATCGGGCACTTGGACTATGTAGGTTAACTAGCGGGCACTTGGACTATGTAGGTTACCTATCGGGCACTTGAACTGTCTAGGTTTCCTAGCGGGCACTTGGATTATCTAGGTTAACGAACGGGCACTTGTACTATGTAGGTAACCTAGTGGTCACTTGAACTGTCTAGGTTACCTAGCGGGCACTTAGACTATGTAGGTTAACTAGCGGGCACATGGACTATCTAGGTTAACTAGCGGGCCCTTGGACGATGTAGGTTAACTAGCGGGCCCTTGCACTATGTTGGCTAACTAGCGGGCCCATGGATTATGTAGGTTTACTAGCAGGCACTTGGACAATCTAGGTTACCTAGCAGGCACTTGGACTATATAGGTTAACTAGCGGGCACTTGCACTCTCTAGGTTACCTAGCGGGCATTTCGACTGTGTACCTTCCCTAGCGGGCACTTGGACTATCTATGTTAACTAGCGGGCACTTGGACTATGTAGTTTACCTAGCAGACACTGGCACTATGTAGGTTACCTAGCGGGCTCTTGGACTATGTAGGCTAACTAGAGCACACTTGGACGATCTAGTTTAACTAGTGGGCCCTTGGACTATGTAGGTTAACTAGCCAGTACTTGGACGATCTAGGTTAACTCGCGGGCACTTGGACGATCTAGGTTACCTAAGGGGCAGTTGGACTATCAAAGTTAACAAGCGAGCCCTTGGACTATGTAGGTTCCCTAGCGGGCACTTGGACTATCTATGTTAACGAACGGGCACTTGGACTATGCAGGTAACCTAGAGGGCACTTGGACTGTCTAGGTTATATAGCGGGTACTTGGACTTCTAGGTTAACGAACGGGCACTTGGACTATGTAGGTTGCCTAGCGGGAACTTGGACTATCTATGTTGCCTAGCAGGCACTTGGTTTTTGAAGGATCCCTAGCAGGCACTTTGACTATCTAGGTTACCTAGCGGGCACTTGGACTATGTACGTCCCGTAGTGGGCACTTGGACTATCTAGGTTAACTATCACGCACTAGGACTATCTAGGTTAACTAGCGGGCACTTGGACTATCTAGGTTACCTAGCAGGCACTTGTATTATGAAGGTTCCCTAGCGGGCACTTGGACTATCTAGATTACCTAGCGGCCACTTGGACTATGTAGGTTAACTAGCGGACACTTGCACGATCTAGGTTAACTAGCGGGCCGTTGCACTATGTAGGTTAACTAGTGGGCCCATGGATTATGTAGGTTTACTAGCAGGCACTTGGACTATGTATGTTCCCTAGCGGGCACTTGGATTATGTATGTTCCCCACGGACACTTAAACTATGTAGGTTAACTACCGGGCACTTATACTATGTATGTTAACTAGCGGGCCCTTGGACTATCTAGGTTAACTAGCGGGCACTTGGACTATGTAGTTTCCCTAGCGGGCATTTGGACTATTTAGGTTACCAAGCGGGCACTTGGACTATGTAGGTTACCTAGCGAGCACTTGGACTATCTAGGTTACCTAGCAGGCACTTTGACTATCTAGGTTAACTAACGGGCACTTGGACTATGTAGGTTGCCTAGCGGGCACTTGGACTATGTAGGTTACCTAGCGGGCACTTGGATTATGTAGGTTCCCTATCGGGCACTTGGACTATGGAGGTTAACTAGCGGGCATTTGGACTATGTAGGTTACGTAGCGGGCACTTGGACTATGTAGGTTAACTAGCGGGCACTTGGACTATATAGGTTCCCTATCGGTCATTTGGACTATGTAGGTTACCTAGCGGGCCCTTGGACTATCTAGGTTACCTAGCAGGCACATGGACTATGTAGGTTAACTAGCGGTCACTTGGACTATGTACGTTTCCTAGCGGGCACTTGGACTATCTACGTTACCTAGCGGGCACTTGGACTATGTACGTTACCTAGCGGGCACTTGGACTATGTACGTTTCCTAGCGGGTACTTGGACTAGATAGGTTCCCTAGCGGGCACTTGGTCCATCTAGGTTAACTAGCAGGCACTTGGACTATCTAGGTTATCTAGCGGGCATTTGGACTATTAGGGCCCCTAGCGGGCATTTGAACTATATTGGTTTCCTTGTGGGCACTTGGACTATGTAGGTTAACGAACGGGCACTTGTACTATGTAGGTAACCTAGTGGTCACTTGAACTGTCTAGGTTACCTAGCGGGCACTTAGACTATGTAGGTTAACTAGCGGGCACATGGACTATCTACGTTAACGAACGGGCTATTGGACTATGTAGGTAACCTAGCGGGCACTTGGACAGTCTAGGTTACCTATCGGGCACTTGAACTATCTAGGTTAACTTACAGGCACTTGGACGATGTAGGTTACCTAGCGGGCACTTGCACTATGTAGGATCCCTATCGGACATTTGGACTACTTAGGTTACCTTTCTGGCACTTGGACTATCTAGGTTAACTAGCAGGCACTTGGACTATCTAGGTCAACAAGTGGGCCCTTGTACTATGTAGGTTAATTAGCGAGCACTTGGACTATCTAGGTTACCTAGCGGGCACTTGGACGATATAGGTTAACTAGCGTGCCCTTGGAATATCTAGGTTTCGTAACGGGCACTTGGTATATAGCTTAACTAGCGGGCACTTGGACTATGTAGGTTACCTAGAGGACACTTAGACTATCTAGGTTAACTAGTGGGCCCTTGGACTATGTAGGTTAACTAGCGGGCACTTGGACAATCTAGGTTAACTAGCGGGCACATGGACGATCTAGGTTAACTAGCGGTCACTTGAACTATCAAAGTGAACAAGTGAGCCCTTGGACTATGTAGGTTAACTAGTGGGCCCTTGGACTCTTTGAGTTACCTAGCAGGCACTTGGGCTATATGGGTTACCTAGCGGGCACTTGGACTGTGTAGGTTCCCTAGCGGGCCCTTGGACTATGTAAGTTCCCTAGCGGGCACTTGGCCTATGTGGGTTCCCTAGCGGGCATTTGGACTATCTAGGTAAACTAGTGAGCACTTGGACTATCTAGGTTAACTAGCGGGCATTTGGACTATTAGGGCCCCTAGCGGGCATTTGGACTATATTGGTTACCTAGCGGGTACTTGGACTATGTAGGTTAACTAACGGGCACTTGGACTATGTAGGTATCCTAGTGGTCACTTGAACTCTCTAGGTTACCTAGCGGACACTTAGACTACGTAGGTTCCCTAGAAGGCACTTGGAGAATGTAGGTTAACCTGCGGGCCCTTGGATGATGTAGGTTAAATAGCGGGCCCTAGGACTATGTAGGTTAACTAGCGGGCCCTTGGACTATGTAGATTCCCTAGCGGGCACTTGGACTATGTATGTTCCAGAGCGGGCACTTGGACTATCTAGGTTCCCTAGCGGGCACTTGTACAATGTAGGTTAATTAGCGGACACTTGGACGATCTAGGTTAACTAGCGGGTACTTGGACTATGTAGGTTAAATAGCGGGCCCTTGAAATATGTAGATTAACTAGCGGCACTTGGACTATCTACATTAACTAGCGGGCTCTTGGACTATGTAGATTCACTAGCGGGCACGAGGACTATGTAGGTTCCCTAGCGGGCACTTGGACTCTGTATGTTCCCTAGCGGGCACTTGGACTATGTATGTTCCCTACGGACACTTGAACTATGTAAGTTAACTACCGGGCACTTTGACTATGTAGGTTAACTAGGGGGCCCTTGGACTATCTAGGTTACCTAGCGGGCATTTGGACTATGTAGGATAACTACCGGACACTTGCACTATCTAGGTTACCGAACGGACATTTGGAATATGTAGGTAACCTAGCGGGCACTTGGAGAGTCTAGGTTACCTAGCGGGCACTTGGACTTCTAGGTTAACGAAAGGGCACTTGGACTATGTATGTTGCATAGCGGGCAATTGGACTATCTAGGTTAGGTAAAGTGCATTTGGACTATCTAGCTTTCTAATCGGGCATTTGGAAGATCTAGGTTAACTAGAGGGCACTTGGACTATCTAGGTTAACTAGCGTGCACTTGGACTATCTAGGTTTCTTAGCGGGTACTTGGACTATGTAGGTTAACTACCGGGCCCTTGGACTATGTAGATTAACTAGTGGCACTTGGACTATCTACGTTAAGTAGCGGGCCCTTGGACTATCTAGATGAACTACCGGGCACTTGGACTATGTAGGCTAACTAAGGGGCCCTTGGACGATCTAGGTTGCCTAGCGGGTACATGAACTATCTAGGTTAACAAGCGGGCACTTGCAGTATCTAGGTTACCTAGCGGGAACTTGGACTATGTAGGTTAACTAGCGGGCACTTGGACTATCTAGGTTAACTAGCGTGCACTTGGACTATGTAGGTTCCTTAGCGTGCACTTGGACTATGTAGGTTCCTTAGCGGGCATTGGACTATCTAGGTTGCCTAGCGGGCACTTGGACGATATAGGTTAACTAGCGTGCCCTTGGAATATCTAGGTTACGTAACGGGCACTTGGTATATAGGTTAACTAGTGGGCCCTTGGACTATGTAGGTTAACTAGCGGGCTCTTGGACAATCTAGGTTAACTAGCGGGCACTTGGACGATCTAGGTTAACTAGCGGGCACTTGAACTATCAAAGTGAACAAGTGAGCCCTTGGACTATGTTGGTTAACTAGCGGGCCCTTGGACTATCTGGGTTACCAAGCGGGCACTTGGGCTATATAGGTTACCTAGCGGGCACTTGGACTATGTAGGTTACCTAGTGGGCACCTGGATTATCTAGGTTAACGAACGGGCACTTGGAATATGCAGGTAACCTAGCGGGCACTTGGACTGTCTAGGTTACCTAGTGGGCACTTGGAATTCTAGGTCAACGAACAGGCTCTTGGACTATGTAGGTTGCCTAGCGGGCACTTGGACTATCTAGGTTAGGTAACGGGCACTTGGACTATCTAGGTTACCTAACGGGCACTTTGACTATCTAGGTTACATAGCGTGCACTTGGACTATGTAGGTTAACTAGTGAATTCTTGGACTCTAGGTTACCTAGCGGGCACTTGAACTATCTAGGTTACCTAGCGGGCCCTTGGACTATGTAGGTTTCCTAGCAGGCACTTGGACTATCTAGGTTAACGAACGGGCACATGGACTATGTAGGTAACCTAGCGGGCACTAGGACAGTCTAGGTTACCTAGCGGGTACTTGGACTATCTAGGTTAACTAACAGGCACTTGGATGATGTAGGTTACCTAGCGGGAACTTGGACAATGTAGGATCCCTATCGGACATTTGGACTACTTAGGTTACCTAGCGGGCACTTGGACTATGTAGGTTAACTAGCGGGCAATTGGACTATCTAGGATAACTAGTGGGCTCTTGTACTATGTAGGTTAACTAGCGAGCACTTGGACTATCTAGGTTAACTAGCGGACCTTGGACTATGTAGGTTAACTAGCGGGCCCTTGGACTATGTAGGTTTACTAGCGGGCACTTGGACGATCTAGGTTTACTAGAGGGCACTTGGACTATCTAGGTTAACTAGCGGGCACTTGGAAGATCATTGTTAACTAGCGGGCACTTGGACTATCAAGGTTAGCTAACGGGCACATGGACTATGTACGTCTCCTAGTGGGCACTTGGACTATCTAGGTTAACTAACGGGCAGTAGGACTATATAGGTTAACGAGCGGGCACTTGGACTGTCTAGGTTACCTAGCTGGTACTTGTACTATGAAGGTTCCCTAGCGGGCCCTTGGACTATGTAAGTTCCCTAGCGGGCACTTGGACTATGTGCGTTCCCTAGCGGGCATTTGGACTATCTAGGTTAACTAGTGAGCACTTGGACTATCTAGGTTAACTAGCGGGCATTTGGACTATTAGGGCCCCTAGCGGGCATTTGGACTATATTGGTTACCTAGCGGGCACTTGGACTATGTATGTAACCTAGTGGTCACTTGAACTGTCTAGGTTACCTAGCCGGCACTTGGACTATGTAGGTTCCCTAGAAGGCACTTGGAGAATGTATGTTAACTAGTGGGCCCTTGGACGACGTAGGTTAAGTAGTGGGCCCTAGGACTATGTAGGTTACCTAGCGGGCCCTTAGACTATGTAGATTAACTAGCGGGCCCTTGGACTATGTAGATTAACTAGCGGCACTTGGACTATGTAGATTCCCTAGCGGGCACTTGGACTATGTATGTTCCAGATCGGGCACTTGGACTATCTAGGTTCCCTAGCGGGCACTTGGACTATGAATGTTCCCTACGGACACTTGAACTATGTAAGTTAACTAGTGGGCAATTTGACTATGTAGGCTAACTAGCGGGCCCTTGGCCTATCTAGGTTACCTAGCGGGCACTTGGACTATGTAGGTTAACTACCGGACACTTGCACTATCTAGGTTACCGAACGGGCATTTGGACTATGTAGGTAACCTAGCAGGCACTTGGAGAGTCTAGGTTACCTAGCGGGCACTTGGACTTCTAGGTTAACGAAAGGGCACTTGGACTATCTAGGTTTCTTAGCGGGCATTTGGAAGATCTAGGTTAACTAGAGGGCACTTGGACTATCTAGGTTAACTAGCGTGCACTTGGACTATCTAGGTTTCTTAGCGGGTACTTGGACTATGTAGGTTAACTAGCGGGCCCTTGGACTATGTAGATTAACTAGTGGCACTTGGACTATCTACGTTAAGTAGCGGGCCCTAGGACTATCTAGATGAACTACCGGGCACTTGGATTACATAGGCTAACTAGGGGGCCCTTGGACGATCTAGGTTGCCTAGCGGGTACATGAACTATCTAGGTTAACAAGCGGGCACTTGCAGTATCTAGGTTACCTAGTGGAAACTTGGACTATGTAGGTTAACTAGCGGGCACTTGGACTATCTAGGTTAACTAGCGTGCACTTGGACTATGTAGGTTCCTTAGCGGGCACTTGGACTATCTAGGTTGCCTAGCGGGCACTTGGACTTCTAGGTTAACGAACGGGCACTTGGACTATGTAGGTTAACTAAAGGACACTTGGACTATCTAGGTTAACTAGTGGGCCCTTGGACTATGTAGGTTAACTAGCGGGCACTTGGACAATCTAGGTTAACTAGCGGGCACTTGAACTATCAAAGTGAACAAGTGAGGCCTTGGACTATGTTGGTTAACTAGCGGGCCCTTGGACTATCTGGGTTACCTAGCGGGCACTTGGGCTATATAGGTTACCTAGCGGGCACTTGGACTATGTAGGGTACCTAGTGGGCACTTGGATTATCTAGGTTAACGAACGGGCACTTGGAATATGCAGGTAACCTAGCGGGCACTTGGACTGTCTAGGTTACCTAGCGGGCACTTGGACTTCTAGGTTAACGAACGGTCTCTTGGACTATGTAGGTTACCTAACGGGCACTTTGACTATCTAGGTTACATAACGTGCACTTGGACTATGTAGGTTAACTAGCGAGTACTTGGACTCTAGGTTACCTAGCGGGCACTTGAACTATCTAGGTTACCTAGCGGGCCTTTGGACTTTGTAAGATTCCTAGCAGGCACTTGGACTATCTAGGTTAACGAACGGGCACATGGACTATGTAGGTAACCTAGCGGGCACTTGGACAGTCTAGGTTACCTAGCGGGCACTTTGGCTATCTAGGTTAACTAACAGGCACTTGGACGATGTAGGTTACCTAGCGGGCACTTGGACTATGTAGGATCCCTATCGGACATTTGGACTACTTAGGTTACCTAGCGGGCACTTGGACTATCTAGGTTAACTAGCGGGCACTTAGACTATCTAGGTCAACTAGTGGGCCCTTGTACTATGTAGGTTAATTAGCGAGCACTTGGACTATCTAGGTTAACTAGCGGACCTTGGACTATGTAGGTTAACTAGCGGGCCCTTGGACTATGTAGGTTTACTAGCGGGCACTTGGATGATCTATGTTAACTAGAGGGCACTTGGACTATCAAGGTTAACTAGCGGGCACTTGGATGATCATTGTTAACTAGCGGGCATTTGGACTATCTAGGTTAGCTAACGGGCACATGGACTAAGTACGTCTCCTAGTGGGCATTTGGACTATCTAGGTTAACTAACGGGCACTAGGACTATCTAGGTTAACTAACGGGCACTAGGACTATCTAGGTTAACTAGCGGACACTTGCACGATCTAGGTTAACTAGCGGGCTCTTGCACTATGTAGGTTAACTAGCGGGCCCATTGACTATGTAGGTTAACTAGCGGGCACTTGGACGATCTAGGTTAACTAGCGGGCACTTGGACGATATAGGTTAACTAGCGGGCACTTGCATTATCTAGGTTAGCTAGCGGGCTCTTGCACTATGTAGGTTAACTAGCGGGCCCATTGACTATTTAGGTTAACTAGCGGGCACTTGGACGATCTAGGTTACCTAGGGGGAACTTTGACTATGTAGGTTAACTAGTGGGCACTTGGACTATCTAGGTTACCTAGCAGGCACTTGGACTATGTAGGTTAACTAGCGGGCACTTGGACTATGTACGTTTCCTAGCGGGTACTTGGACTATCTATGTTAACTAGCGGGCACTTGGACTATGTAGCTTCCCTATGGGGCACGTGGACTTGGTAGGTTCCCTAGTGGGCACTTGGTCTATCTAGGTTAACTAGCGGGCACTTGGACTATCTAGGTTAACTAGTGAGCACTTGGACTATCTAGGATAACTAGCGGGCACTTGGACTATGTAGTTAACCTAGTGGTCACTTGAACTGTCTAGGTTACCTAGCGGGCACTTGGATTATGTAGGTTAACTAGCGGGCACTTGGACTATCTAGGTTAACTAGCGGGCCCTTGGATGATGTAGGTTAACTAGCGGGCCATTGGACGATCTAGGTTAACTAGCGGGTATTTGGACTATGTAGTTTAACTAAAGGGCCCTTGGACTATGTAGATTAACTAGCGGCACTTGGACTATCTACGTTAACTAGCAGGCCCTTGGACTATGTAGATTCCCTAGCGGGCACTTGGACTACGTAGGTTCCCTAGCTTGCACTTGGACTATGTATGTTCCCTAGCGGGCACTTGGATTATGAATGTTCCCTACGGACCCTTGAACTATGTAAGTTAACTACCGGGCACTTGGACTATGTATGTTAACTAGCGGGCCCTTGGACTACTTAGGTTAACCAGCGGACACTTGCACTATGTAGGTTACCTAGCGGGCACTTGGACTATCTAGGTTACCTAACGGGCACTTGGACTATGTAGGTTCCCTAGCGGGCACTTGGAATATATAGGTTCCCTATCAGGCACTTGGACTATGTAGGTTAACTAGCGGGCATTTGGACTATGTAGGTTACCTAGCGGGCACTTGAACTATGTAGGTTGCCTATCGGGCAATTGGAGAATGTAGGTTAACTAGGGGGCACTAGGACAATGTAGGTTACTTAGCGGACCCTTGGACTATATAGGTTACTTAGGGGGAACCTGGACTATGTAGGTTAACTAGTGGGCACTTGGACTATCTAGGTTACCTAGCAGGCACTTGGACTATGTAGGTTAACTAGCGGGCACTTGGACTATCTAGGTTACCTAGCGGGTACTTGGAATATGTACGTTCCCTAGCGGGCACTTCGACAATGTTTGTTCCCTAGCGGGCACTTGGACTATGTACGTTACCTAGTGGGTACTTGGACTATGTACGTTTCCTAGCGGGTACTTGGACTAGATAGGTTCCCTAGCGGGTACTTGGTCTATCTACGTTAACTAGCGGGCACTTGGACTATCTAGGTTAACTAGCGAGCACTTGGACTATCTAGGTTAACTAGCGGGCATTTGGACTAATAGGGCCCCTAGCGGGCATTTGGACTATATTGGTTACCTAGCGGGCACTTGGACTATGTAGGTTAACGAACGGACACTTGGAATATGCAGGTAACCTAGCGGGCACTTGGACTGTCTAGGTTCCCTATCGGGCACTTGGACTATGTAGGTTAACTAGCGGGCATTTGGACTATGTAGGTTTACTAGCGGGCACTTCAATGATCTAGGTTAACTAGACGGCACTTGGACTATCTAGGTTAACTAGCGGGCACTTGGATGATCATTGTTAACTAGCGGGCACTTGGACTATCTAGGTTAGCTAACGGGCACATGGACTAAGTACGTCCCCTAGTGGGCACTTGGACTATGTAGGTCAACTAGCGGGCCCTTGGACTATCTAGGTTAGCTAACTGGCACGTGGACTATGTAGGTTAACTAGCGGACACTTGCACGATCTAGGTTAACTAGCGGGCTCTTGCACTATGTAGGTTAACTAGCGGGCCCATTGACTATGTAGGTTAACTAGTGGGCACTTGGACTATCTAGGTTACCTAGCAGGCACTTGGACTATGTAGGTTAACTAGCGGGCACTTGGACTATCTAGGTTACTTAGCGGGCACTTGGACTATGTACGTTCCCTAGTGGGCACTTGGACTATCTGCCTTACCTAGCGGGCACTTAGACTATGTACGTTAACGAGCGGGCACTTGGACTATGTACGTTTCCTAGCGGGTACTTGGACTATCTATATTAACTAGCGGGCACTTGGACTATGTAGGTTCCCTATGGGGCACTTGGACTAGGTAGGTTCCCTAGGGGGCACTTGGTCTATCTAAGATAACTAGCGGGCACATGGACTAAGTAGGTAACCTAGTGGTCACTTGCACTGTCTAGGTTACCTAGCAGGCACTAGGACTATCTAGGATAACTAGCGGGCCCTTGGACGATGTAGGTTAACTATCTGGCCCTTGGACGATCTAGGTTAACTAGCGGGTACTTGGACTATGTAGGTTAACTAGTGAATTCTTGGACTCTAGGTTACCTAGCGGGCACTTGAACTATCTAGGTTACCTAGCGGGCCCTTGGACTATGTAGGATTCCTAGCAGGCACTTGGACTATCTAGGTTAACGGACGGGCACATGGACTATGTAGGTAACCTAGCGGGCACTAGGACAGTCTAGGTTACCTAGCGGGCACTTGGACTATCTAGGTTAACTAACAGGCACTTGGACGATGTAGGTTACCTAGCGGGAACTTGGACAATGTAGGATCCCTATCGGACATTTGGACTACTTAGGTTACCTAGCGGGCACTTGGACTATGTAGGTTAACTAGCGGGCAATTGGACTATCTAGGACAACTAGTGGGCTCTTGTACTATGTAGGTTAACTAGCGAGCACTTGGAGTATCTAGGTTAACTAGCGGACCTTGGACTATGTAGGTTAACTAGCGGGCCCTTGGACTATGTAGGTTTACTAGCGGGCACTTGGACGATCTAGGTTAACTAGAGGGCACTTGGACTATCTAGGTTAACTAGCGGGCACTTGGATGATCATTGTTAACTAGCGGGCACTTGGACTATCTAGGTTAGCTAACGGGCTCATGGACTAAGTACGTCTCCTTGTGGGCACTTGGACTATCTAGGTTAACTAACGGGCAGTAGGACTATATAGGTTAACTAGCGGGCACTTGGACTGTCTAGGTTACCTAGCTGGTACTTGGACTATGAAGGTTCCCTAGCGGGCCCTTGGACTATGTAAGTTCCCTAGCGGGCACTTGGACTATGTGGGTTCCCTAGCGGGCATTTGGACTATCTAGGTTAACTAGTGAGCACTTGGACTATCTAGGTTAATTAGCGGGCATTTGGACTATTAGGGCCCCTAGCGGGCATTTGGACAATATTGGTTACCTAGCGGGCACTTGGACTATGTATGTAACCTAGTGGTCACTTGAACTGTCTAGGTTACCTAGCCGGCACTTGGACTATGTAGGTTCCCTAGAAGGCACTTGGAGAATGTATGTTAACTAGTGGGCCCTTGGACGACGTAGGTTAAGTAGCGGGCCCTAGGACTATGTAGGTTACCTAGCGGGCCCTTAGACTATGTAGCTTAACTAGCGGGTCCTTGGACTATGTAGGTTAACTAGTGGGTCCTTGGACTATGTAGATTAACTAGCGGCACTTGGACTATGTAGATTCCCTAGCGGGCACTTGGACTATGTATGTTCCAGATCGGGCACTTGGACTATCTAGGTTCCCTAGCGGGCACTTGGACTATGAATGTTCCCTACGGACACTTGAACTATGTAAGTTAACTACTGGGCAATTTGACTATGTAGGTTAACTAGCGGGCCCTTGGCCTATCTAGGTTACCTAGCGGGCACTTGGACTATGTAGGTTAACTACCGGACACTTGCACTATCTAGGTTACCGAACGGGCATTTGGACTATGTAGGTAACCTAGCAGGCACTTGGAGAGTCTAGGTTACCTAGCGGGCACTTGGACTTCTAGGTTAACGAAAGGGCACTTGGACTATCTAGGTTTCTTAGCGGGCATTTGGAAGATCTAGGTTAACTAGAGGGCACTTGGACTATCTAGGTTAACTAGCGTGCACTTGGACTATCTAGGTTTCTTAGCGGGTACTTGGACTATGTAGGTTAACTAGCGGGCCCTTGGACTATGTAGATTAACTAGTGGCACTTGGACTATCTACGTTAAGTAGCGGGCCCTAGGACTATCTAGATGAACTACCGGGCACTTGGATTACGTAGGCTAACTAGGGGGCCCTTGGACGATCTAGGTTGCCTAGCGGGTACATGAACTATCTAGGTTAACAAGCGGGCACTTGCAGTATCTAGGTTACCTAGCGGGAACTTGGACTATGTAGGTTAACTAGCGGGCACTTGGACTATCTAGGTTAACTAGCGTGCACTTGGACTATGTAGGTTCCTTAGCGGGCACTTGGACTATCTAGGTTGCCTAGCGGGCACTTGGACTTCTAGGTTAACGAACGGGCACTTGGACTATGTAGGTTAACTAAAGGACACTTGGACTACCTAGGTTAACTAGTGGGCCCTTGGACTATGTAGGTTAACTAGCGGGCACTTGGACAATCTAGGTTAACTAGCGGGCACTTGAACTATCAAAGTGAACAAGTGAGGCCTTGGACTATGTTGGTTAACTAGCGGGCCCTTGGACTATCTGGGTTACCTAGCGGGCACTTGGGCTATATAGGTTACATAGCGTACACTTGGACTATGTAGGTTAACTAGCGAGTACTTGGACTCTAGGTTACCTAGCGGGCACTTGATCTATCTAGGTTACCTAGCGAGCCCTTGGACTATGTAGGTTTCCTAGCAGGCACTTGGACTATCTAGGTTAACGAACGGTCACTTGTACTATGTAGGTAACCTAGCGGGCACTTGGACAGTCTAGGTTACCTAGCGGGCACTTGGACTATCTAGGTTAACTAACAGGCACTTGAACGATGTAGGTTACCTAGCAGGCACTTGGACTATGTAGGATCTTTATCGGACATCTGGACTACTTAGGTTACCTAGCGGGCACTTGGACTATCTAGGTTAACTAGCGGGCACTTGGACAATCTAGGTCAACTAGTGGGCCCTTGTACTATGTAGGTTAAATAGCGAGCACTTGGACTATCTAGGTTAACTAGCGGGCACTTGGAATAAATAGGTTAACTAGCGGACACTTGCACTATGTAGGTTACCTAGCAGGCACTTGGACTATCTAGGTTAACTAGCGGGCACTTGGACTATCTAGGTTAACTAGCGTGCACTTGGACTATGTAGGTTCCTTAGCGAGCACTTGGACTATCTAGGTTGCCTAGCGGGCACTTGGACGATATAGGTTAACTAGCGTGCCCTTGGAATATCTAGGTTACGTAACGGGCACTTGGTATAAAAGTTAACTAGCGGGCACTTGGGCTATGTAGGGTACCTAGAGGACACTTGGACTATCTAGGTTAACTAGTGGGCCCTTGGACTATGTAGGTTAACTAGCGGGCACTTGGACAATCTAGGTTAACTAGCGGGCACTTGGACGATCTAGGTTAACTAAGGGGCACTTGAATTATCAAAGTGAACAAGTGAGCCCTTGGACTATGTAAGTTAACTAGCGGGCCCTTGGACTCTTTGGGTTACCTAGAAGGCACTTGGGCTATATAGGTTACCTAGCGGGCACTTGGACTATGTAGGTTTCCTAGCGGGCCCTTGGACTATGTAAGTTCCCTAGCGGGCACTTGGACTATGTGGGTTCCCTAGCGGGCCTTTGGACTATCTAGGTAAACTAGTGAGCACTTGGACTATCTAGGTTAACTAGCGGGCATTTGGATTATTAGGGCCCCTAGCGGGCATTTGGACTATATTGGTTACCTAGCGGGCACTTGGACTATGTAGGTTAACGAACGGGCACATGGACTATATAGGTAACCTAGTGGTCACTTGAACTGTCTAGGTTACCTAGCGGGCACTTGGACTATGTAGGTTCCCTAGAAGGCACTTGGAGAATGTAGGTTAAGTGGCGGGCCCTTGGACGATGTAGGTTAACTAGGGGGCCCTAGGACTATGTAGGTTAACTAGCGGGCCCTTAGTGTATGTAGGTTACCTAGCGGGCCCTTAGACTATGTAGATTAACTAGCGGGTACTTGGACTATGTAAGTTAACTAGCGGGCCCTTGGACTATGTAGATTAACTAGCGGCACTTGGACTATCTACGTTAACTAGCTGGCCCTTGGACTATGTAGATTCCCTAGTGGGCACTTGGACTATGTATGTTCCAGATCGGGCACTTGGACTATCTAGGTTCCCTAGCGGGCACTTGGACTATGTATGTTCCCTACGGACACTTGAACTATGTAAGTTAACTACCGGGCAATTTGACTATGTAGGTTAACTAGCGGGCCCTTGGACTATCTAGGTTACCTAGCGGGTACTTGGACTATGTAGGTTAACTAGCGTGCCCTTGGACCATGTAGATTAACTAGTGGCACTTGGACTATCTACGTTAAGTAGCGGGCCCTTGGAATATCTAGATGAACTACCGGGCACTTGGACTATGTAGACTAACTAGGGGGCCCTTGGAAGATCTAGGTTGCCTAGCGGGTACATGAACTATCTAGGTTAACTAGCGTGCACTTGGACTATGTAGGTTCCTTAGCGTGCACTTGGACTATGTACGTTTCTTAGCGGGCACTTGGACTATCTAGGTTGCCTAGCGGGCACTTGGATGATATAGGTTAACTAGCGTGCCCTTGGAATATCTAGGTTACGTAACGGGCACTTGGTATATAGGTTAACTAGTGAGCACTTGGACTATGTAGGTTAACTAAAGGACACTTGGACTATCTAGGTTAACTAGTGGGCCCTTGGACTATGTAGGTTAACTATCGGGCACTTGGACAATGTAGGTTAACTAGCGGGCACTTGGACTATCTAGGTTAACTAGCGGACACTTGGACTATCTAGGTTAACTAGCGTGCACTTGGACTATGTAGGTTCCTTAGCGAGCACTAGGACTATCTAGGTTGCCTAGCGGGCACTTGGACGATATAGGTTAACTAGCGTGCCCTTGGAATATCTAGGTTACGTAACGGGCACTTGGTATATAGGTTAACTAGCGGGCTCTTGGACTATCTAGGGTAACTAGTGGGCCCTTGGACTATGTAGGTTAACTAGCGGGCACTTGGACAATCTAGGTTAACTAGCGGGCACTTGGACAATCTAGGTTAACTAGCGGGCACTTGGACGATCTAGGTTAACTAGCGGGCACTTGAATTATCAAAGTGAACAAGTGAGCCCTTGGACTATGTAAGTTAACTAGCGGGCCCTTGGACTCTTTGGGTTACCTAGCAGGCACTTGGGCTATATAGGTTACCTAGCGGGCACTTGGACTATGTAGGTTTCCTAGCGGGCCCTTGGACTATGTAAGTTCCCTAGCGGGCACTTGGACTATGTGGGTTCCCTAGCGGGCATTTGGACTATCTAGGTAAACTAGTGAGCACTTGGACTATCTAGGTTAACTAGCGGGCATTTGGACTATTAGGGCCCCTAGCGGGCATTTGGACTATATTGGTTACCTAGCGGGCACTTGGACTATGTAGGTTAACGAACGGGCACTTGGACTATGTAGGTAACCTAGTGGTCACTTGAACTGTCTAGGTTACCTAGCGGGCACTTGGATTATGTAGGTTCCCTAGAAGGCACTTGGAGAATGTAGGTTAACTAGCGGGCCCTTGGACGATGTAGGTTAACTAGCGGGCCCTAGGACTATGTAGGTTAACTAGCGGGCCCTTAGTGTATGTAGGTTACCTAGCGGGCCCTTGGACAATGTAGATTAACTAGCGGGTACTTGGACTATGTAAGTTAACTACCGGGCCCTTGGACTATGTAGATTAACTAGCGGCACTTGGACTATCTACGTTAACTAGCTGGCCCTTGGACTATGTAGATTCCCTAGTGGGCACTTGGACTATGTATGTTCCAGATCGGGCACTTGGACTATCTAGGTTCCCTAGCGGGCACTTGGACTATGTATGTTCCCTACGGACACTTGAACTATGTAAGTTAACTACCGGGCAATTTGACTATGTAGGTTAACTAGCGGGCCCTTGGACTATCTAGGTTACCTAGCGGGTACTTGGACTATGTAGGTTAACTAGCGTGCCCTTGGACCATGTAGATTAACTAGTGGCACTTGGACTATCTACGTTAAGTAGCGGGCCCTTGGATTATCTAGATGAACTACCGGGCACTTGGACTATGTAGACTAACTCGGGGGCCCTTGGACGATCTAGGTTGCCTAGCGGGTACATGAACTATCTAGGTTAACAAGCGGGCACTTGCAGTATCTAGGTTACCTAGCGGGAACTTGGACTATGTAGGTTAACTAGCGGGCACTTGGACTATCTAGGTTAACTAGCGTGCACTTGGACTATGTAGGTTCCTTAGCGTGCATTTGGACTATGTACGTTCCTTAGCGGGCACTTGGACTATCTAGGTTGCCTAGCGGGCACTTGGATGATATAGGTTAACTAGCGTGCCCTTGGAATATCTAGGTTACGTAACGGGCACTTGGTATATAGGTTAACTAGTGGGCACTTGGACTATGTAGGTTAACTAAAGGACACTTGGACTATCTAGGTTAACTAGTGGGCCCTTGGACTATGTAGGTTAACTAGCGGGCACTTGGACAATCTAGGTTAACTAGCGGGCACTTGGACGATCTAGGTTAACTAGCGGGCACTTGAACTATCAAAGTGAACAAGTGAGCCCTTGGACTATGTTGGTTAACTAGCGAGCCCTTGGACTATCTGGGTTACCTAGCGGGCACTTGGGCTATATAGGTAACCTAGCGGGCACTTGGACTATGTAGGTTACCTAGTGGTCACTTGGATTACCTAGGTTAACGAACGGGCACTTGGAATATGCAGGTAACCTAGCGGGCACTTGGACTGTCTAGGTTACCTAGCGGGCACTTGAACTTCTACGTTAACGAACGGGCTCTTGGACTATGTAGGTTGCCTAGCGGGCACTTGGACTATCTAGGTTAGGTAACGGGCACTTGGACTATCTAGGTTACCTAACGGGCACTTTGACTATCTAGGTTACATAGTGTGCACTTGGACTATGTAGGTTAACTAGCGAGAACGTGGACTCTAGGTTACCTAGCGGGCACTTGAACTATCTAGGTGACCTGGCGGGCCCTTGGACTATGTAGGTAACCTAGCGGGCACTTGGACAGTCTAGGTTACCTAGCGGGCACTTGGAATATGTAGGTTAACTAGAGGACACTTGCACTATGTAGGTTACCTAGCGAGCACTTGGACTATCTAGGTTAACTAGCGGGCACTTGGAATATGTAGGTTAACTAGCGGACACTTGCACTTTGTAGGTTACCTAGCAGGCACTTGGACTATCTAGGTTAACTAGCGGGCACTTGGACTATCTAGGTTAACTAGCATGCACTTGGACTATGTAGGTTCCTTAGCGAGCACTAGGACTATCTAGGTTGCCTAGCGGGCACTTGGAAGATATAGGTTAACTAGCGTGCCCTTGGAATATCTAGGTTAACTAGCGGGCACTTGGACTATGTAGGTTACCTAGAGGACACTTGGACTATCTAGGTTAACTAGTGGGCCCTTGGACTATGTAGGTTAACTAGCGGGCACTTGGACAATCTAGGTTAACTAGCGGGCACTTTGACTATCTAGGTTAACTAGCGGGCACTTGGACTATCTAGGTTAACTAGCATGCACTTGGACTATGTAGGTTCCTTAGCGAGCACTAGGACTATCTAGGTTGCCTAGCGGGCACTTGGACGATATAGGTTAACTAGCGTGCCCTTGGAATATCTAGGTTACGTAACGGGCACTTGGTATATAGGTTAACTAGCGGGCTCTTGGACTATCTAGGGTAACTAGTGGGCCCTTGGACTATGTAGGTTAACTAGCGGGCACTTGGACAATCTAGGTTAACTAGCGGGCACTTGGACAATCTAGGTTAACTAGCGGGCACTTGGACGATCTAGGTTAACTAGCGGGACCTTGAATTATCAAAGTGAACAAGTGAGCCCTTGGACTATGTAAGTTTACTAGCGGGCCCTTGGACTATGTGGGTTCCCTAGCGGGCATTTGGACTATCTAGGTAAACTAGTGAGCACTTGGACTATCTAGGTTAACTAGCGGGCATTTGGACTATTATGGCCCCTAGCGGGCATTTGGACTATATTGGTTACCTAGCGGGCACTTGGATTATGTAGGTTAACGAACTGGCACTTGGACTATGTAGGTAACCTAGTGGTCACTTGAACTGTCTAGGTTACCTAGCGGGCACTTGGACTATGTAGGTTCCCTAGAAGGCACTTGGAGAATGTAGGTTAACTAGCGGGCCCTTGGATGATGTAGGTTAACTAGCGGGCCCTAGGACTATGTAGGTTAACTAGCGGGCCCTTGGACTATGTAGATTAACTAGCGGGTACTTGGACTATGTAGGTTAACTAGCGGGCCCTTGGACTATGTAGATTAACTAGCGGCACTTGGACTATCTACGTTAACTAGCTGGCCCTTGGTCTATGTAGATTCCCTAGTGGGCACTTGGACTATGTATGTTCCAGATCGGGCACTTGGACTATCTAGGTTCCCTAGCGGGCACTTGGACTATGTATGTTCCCTACGGACACTTGAACTATGTAAGTTAACTACCGGGCAATTTGACTATGTAGGTTAACTAGCGGGCCCTTGGACTATCTAGGTTACCTAGCGGGCACTTGGACTATGTAGGTTAACTACCGGACACTTGCACTATCTAGGTTACCGAACGGGCATTTGGACTATGTAGGTAACCTAACGGGCACTTGGAGAGTCTAGGTTACCTAGCGGGCACTTGGACTTCTAGGTTAACGAACGGGCACTTGGACTATGTATGTTGCATAGCGGGCAATTGGACTATCTAGGTTAGGTAAAGGGCACTTGGACTATCTAGGTTTCTTAGCGGGCATTTGGAAGATCTAGGATAACTAGCGTTCACTTGGACTATCTAGGTTTCTTAGCGGGTACTTCGACTATGTAGGTTAACTAGCGGGCCCTTGGACCATGTAGATTAACTAGTGGCACTTGGACTATCTACGTTAAGTAGCGGGCCCTTGGAATATCTAGATGAACTACCGGGCACTTGGACTATGTAGACTTACTAGGGGGCCCTTGGACGATCTAGGTTGCCTAGCGGGTACATGAACTATCTAGGTTAACAAGCGGGCACTTGCACTATCTAGGTTACCGAACGGGCATTTGGACTATGTAGGTAACCTAGCAGGCACTTGGAGAGTCTAGGTTACCTAGCGGGCACTTGGACTTCTAGGTTAACGAAAGGGCACTTGGACTATCTAGGTTTCTTAGCGGGCATTTGGAAGATCTAGGTTAACTAGAGGGCACTTGGACTATCTAGGTTAACTAGCGTGCACTTGGACTATCTAGGTTTCTTAGCGGGTACTTGGACTATGTAGGTTAACTAGCGGGCCCTTGGACTATGTAGATTAACTAGTGGCACTTGGACTATCTACGTTAAGTAGCGGGCCCTAGGACTATCTAGATGAACTACCGGGCACTTGGATTACATAGGCTAACTAGGGGGCCCTTGGACGATCTAGGTTGCCTAGCGGGTACATGAACTATCTAGGTTAACAAGCGGGCACTTGCAGTATCTAGGTTACCTAGTGGAAACTTGGACTATGTAGGTTAACTAGCGGGCACTTGGACTATCTAGGTTAACTAGCGTGCACTTGGACTATGTAGGTTCCTTAGCGGGCACTTGGACTATCTAGGTTGCCTAGCGGGCACTTGGACTTCTAGGTTAACGAACGGGCACTTGGACTATGTAGGTTAACTAAAGGACACTTGGACTATCTAGGTTAACTAGTGGGCCCTTGGACTATGTAGGTTAACTAGCGGGCACTTGGACAATCTAGGTTAACTAGCGGGCACTTGAACTATCAAAGTGAACAAGTGAGGCCTTGGACTATGTTGGTTAACTAGCGGGCCCTTGGACTATCTGGGTTACCTAGCGGGCACTTGGGCTATATAGGTTACCTAGCGGGCACTTGGACTATGTAGGGTACCTAGTGGGCACTTGGATTATCTAGGTTAACGAACGGGCACTTGGAATATGCAGGTAACCTAGCGGGCACTTGGACTGTCTAGGTTACCTAGCGGGCACTTGGACTTCTAGGTTAACGAACGGTCTCTTGGACTATGTAGGTTACCTAACGGGCACTTTGACTATCTAGGTTACATAACGTGCACTTGGACTATGTAGGTTAACTAGCGAGTACTTGGACTCTAGGTTACCTAGCGGGCACTTGAACTATCTAGGTTACCTAGCGGGCCTTTGGACTTTGTAAGATTCCTAGCAGGCACTTGGACTATCTAGGTTAACGAACGGGCACATGGACTATGTAGGTAACCTAGCGGGCACTTGGACAGTCTAGGTTACCTAGCGGGCACTTTGGCTATCTAGGTTAACTAACAGGCACTTGGACGATGTAGGTTACCTAGCGGGCACTTGGACTATGTAGGATCCCTATCGGACATTTGGACTACTTAGGTTACCTAGCGGGCACTTGGACTATCTAGGTTAACTAGCGGGCACTTAGACTATCTAGGTCAACTAGTGGGCCCTTGTACTATGTAGGTTAATTAGCGAGCACTTGGACTATCTAGGTTAACTAGCGGACCTTGGACTATGTAGGTTAACTAGCGGGCCCTTGGACTATGTAGGTTTACTAGCGGGCACTTGGATGATCTATGTTAACTAGAGGGCACTTGGACTATCAAGGTTAACTAGCGGGCACTTGGATGATCATTGTTAACTAGCGGGCATTTGGACTATCTAGGTTAGCTAACGGGCACATGGACTAAGTACGTCTCCTAGTGGGCATTTGGACTATCTAGGTTAACTAACGGGCACTAGGACTATCTAGGTTAACTAACGGGCACTAGGACTATCTAGGTTAACTAGCGGACACTTGCACGATCTAGGTTAACTAGCGGGCTCTTGCACTATGTAGGTTAACTAGCGGGCCCATTGACTATGTAGGTTAACTAGCGGGCACTTGGACGATCTAGGTTAACTAGCGGGCACTTGGACGATATAGGTTAACTAGCGGGCACTTGCATTATCTAGGTTAGCTAGCGGGCTCTTGCACTATGTAGGTTAACTAGCGGGCCCATTGACTATTTAGGTTAACTAGCGGGCACTTGGACGATCTAGGTTACCTAGGGGGAACTTTGACTATGTAGGTTAACTAGTGGGCACTTGGACTATCTAGGTTACCTAGCAGGCACTTGGACTATGTAGGTTAACTAGCGGGCACTTGGACTATGTACGTTTCCTAGCGGGTACTTGGACTATCTATGTTAACTAGCGGGCACTTGGACTATGTAGCTTCCCTATGGGGCACGTGGACTTGGTAGGTTCCCTAGTGGGCACTTGGTCTATCTAGGTTAACTAGCGGGCACTTGGACTATCTAGGTTAACTAGTGAGCACTTGGACTATCTAGGATAACTAGCGGGCACTTGGACTATGTAGTTAACCTAGTGGTCACTTGAACTGTCTAGGTTACCTAGCGGGCACTTGGATTATGTAGGTTAACTAGCGGGCACTTGGACTATCTAGGTTAACTAGCGGGCCCTTGGATGATGTAGGTTAACTAGCGGGCCATTGGACGATCTAGGTTAACTAGCGGGTATTTGGACTATGTAGTTTAACTAAAGGGCCCTTGGACTATGTAGATTAACTAGCGGCACTTGGACTATCTACGTTAACTAGCAGGCCCTTGGACTATGTAGATTCCCTAGCGGGCACTTGGACTACGTAGGTTCCCTAGCTTGCACTTGGACTATGTATGTTCCCTAGCGGGCACTTGGATTATGAATGTTCCCTACGGACCCTTGAACTATGTAAGTTAACTACCGGGCACTTGGACTATGTATGTTAACTAGCGGGCCCTTGGACTACTTAGGTTAACCAGCGGACACTTGCACTATGTAGGTTACCTAGCGGGCACTTGGACTATCTAGGTTACCTAACGGGCACTTGGACTATGTAGGTTCCCTAGCGGGCACTTGGAATATATAGGTTCCCTATCAGGCACTTGGACTATGTAGGTTAACTAGCGGGCATTTGGACTATGTAGGTTACCTAGCGGGCACTTGAACTATGTAGGTTGCCTATCGGGCAATTGGAGAATGTAGGTTAACTAGGGGGCACTAGGACAATGTAGGTTACTTAGCGGACCCTTGGACTATATAGGTTACTTAGGGGGAACCTGGACTATGTAGGTTAACTAGTGGGCACTTGGACTATCTAGGTTACCTAGCAGGCACTTGGACTATGTAGGTTAACTAGCGGGCACTTGGACTATCTAGGTTACCTAGCGGGTACTTGGAATATGTACGTTCCCTAGCGGGCACTTCGACAATGTTTGTTCCCTAGCGGGCACTTGGACTATGTACGTTACCTAGTGGGTACTTGGACTATGTACGTTTCCTAGCGGGTACTTGGACTAGATAGGTTCCCTAGCGGGTACTTGGTCTATCTACGTTAACTAGCGGGCACTTGGACTATCTAGGTTAACTAGCGAGCACTTGGACTATCTAGGTTAACTAGCGGGCATTTGGACTAATAGGGCCCCTAGCGGGCATTTGGACTATATTGGTTACCTAGCGGGCACTTGGACTATGTAGGTTAACGAACGGACACTTGGAATATGCAGGTAACCTAGCGGGCACTTGGACTGTCTAGGTTCCCTATCGGGCACTTGGACTATGTAGGTTAACTAGCGGGCATTTGGACTATGTAGGTTTACTAGCGGGCACTTCAATGATCTAGGTTAACTAGACGGCACTTGGACTATCTAGGTTAACTAGCGGGCACTTGGATGATCATTGTTAACTAGCGGGCACTTGGACTATCTAGGTTAGCTAACGGGCACATGGACTAAGTACGTCCCCTAGTGGGCACTTGGACTATGTAGGTCAACTAGCGGGCCCTTGGACTATCTAGGTTAGCTAACTGGCACGTGGACTATGTAGGTTAACTAGCGGACACTTGCACTATCTAGGTTAACTAGCGGGCTCTTGCACTATGTAGGTTAACTAGCGGGCCCATTGACTATGTAGGTTAACTAGTGGGCACTTGGACTATCTAGGTTACCTAGCAGGCACTTGGACTATGTAGGTTAACTAGCGGGCACTTGGACTATCTAGGTTACTTAGCGGGCACTTGGACTATGTACGTTCCCTAGTGGGCACTTGGACTATCTGCCTTACCTAGCGGGCACTTAGACTATGTACGTTAACGAGCGGGCACTTGGACTATGTACGTTTCCTAGCGGGTACTTGGACTATCTATATTAACTAGCGGGCACTTGGACTATGTAGGTTCCCTATGGGGCACTTGGACTAGGTAGGTTCCCTAGGGGGCACTTGGTCTATCTAGGATAACTAGCGGGCACATGGACTAAGTAGGTAACCTAGTGGTCACTTGCACTGTCTAGGTTACCTAGCAGGCACTAGGACTATCTAGGATAACTAGCGGGCCCTTGGACGATGTAGGTTAACTATCTGGCCCTTGGACGATCTAGGTTAACTAGCGGGTACTTGGACTATGTAGGTTAACTAGTGAATTCTTGGACTCTAGGTTACCTAGCGGGCACTTGAACTATCTAGGTTACCTAGCGGGCCCTTGGACTATGTAGGATTCCTAGCAGGCACTTGGACTATCTAGGTTAACGGACGGGCACATGGACTATGTAGGTAACCTAGCGGGCACTAGGACAGTCTAGGTTACCTAGCGGGCACTTGGACTATCTAGGTTAACTAACAGGCACTTGGACGATGTAGGTTACCTAGCGGGAACTTGGACAATGTAGGATCCCTATCGGACATTTGGACTACTTAGGTTACCTAGCGGGCACTTGGACTATGTAGGTTAACTAGCGGGCAATTGGACTATCTAGGACAACTAGTGGGCTCTTGTACTATGTAGGTTAACTAGCGAGCACTTGGAGTATCTAGGTTAACTAGCGGACCTTGGACTATGTAGGTTAACTAGCGGGCCCTTGGACTATGTAGGTTTACTAGCGGGCACTTGGACGATCTAGGTTAACTAGAGGGCACTTGGACTATCTAGGTTAACTAGCGGGCACTTGGATGATCATTGTTAACTAGCGGGCACTTGGACTATCTAGGTTAGCTAACGGGCTCATGGACTAAGTACGTCTCCTTGTGGGCACTTGGACTATCTAGGTTAACTAACGGGCAGTAGGACTATATAGGTTAACTAGCGGGCACTTGGACTGTCTAGGTTACCTAGCTGGTACTTGGACTATGAAGGTTCCCTAGCGGGCCCTTGGACTATGTAAGTTCCCTAGCGGGCACTTGGACTATGTGGGTTCCCTAGCGGGCATTTGGACTATCTAGGTTAACTAGTGAGCACTTGGACTATCTAGGTTAATTAGCGGGCATTTGGACTATTAGGGCCCCTAGCGGGCATTTGGACAATATTGGTTACCTAGCGGGCACTTGGACTATGTATGTAACCTAGTGGTCACTTGAACTGTCTAGGTTACCTAGCCGGCACTTGGACTATGTAGGTTCCCTAGAAGGCACTTGGAGAATGTATGTTAACTAGTGGGCCCTTGGACGACGTAGGTTAAGTAGCGGGCCCTAGGACTATGTAGGTTACCTAGCGGGCCCTTAGACTATGTAGCTTAACTAGCGGGTCCTTGGACTATGTAGGTTAACTAGTGGGTCCTTGGACTATGTAGATTAACTAGCGGCACTTGGACTATGTAGATTCCCTAGCGGGCACTTGGACTATGTATGTTCCAGATCGGGCACTTGGACTATCTAGGTTCCCTAGCGGGCACTTGGACTATGAATGTTCCCTACGGACACTTGAACTATGTAAGTTAACTACTGGGCAATTTGACTATGTAGGTTAACTAGCGGGCCCTTGGCCTATCTAGGTTACCTAGCGGGCACTTGGACTATGTAGGTTAACTACCGGACACTTGCACTATCTAGGTTACCGAACGGGCATTTGGACTATGTAGGTAACCTAGCAGGCACTTGGAGAGTCTAGGTTACCTAGCGGGCACTTGGACTTCTAGGTTAACGAAAGGGCACTTGGACTATCTAGGTTTCTTAGCGGGCATTTGGAAGATCTAGGTTAACTAGAGGGCACTTGGACTATCTAGGTTAACTAGCGTGCACTTGGACTATCTAGGTTTCTTAGCGGGTACTTGGACTATGTAGGTTAACTAGCGGGCCCTTGGACTATGTAGATTAACTAGTGGCACTTGGACTATCTACGTTAAGTAGCGGGCCCTAGGACTATCTAGATGAACTACCGGGCACTTGGATTACGTAGGCTAACTAGGGGGCCCTTGGACGATCTAGGTTGCCTAGCGGGTACATGAACTATCTAGGTTAACAAGCGGGCACTTGCAGTATCTAGGTTACCTAGCGGGAACTTGGACTATGTAGGTTAACTAGCGGGCACTTGGACTATCTAGGTTAACTAGCGTGCACTTGGACTATGTAGGTTCCTTAGCGGGCACTTGGACTATCTAGGTTGCCTAGCGGGCACTTGGATTTCTAGGTTAACGAACGGGCACTTGGACTATGTAGGTTAACTAAAGGACACTTGGACTATCTAGGTTAACTAGTGGGCCCTTGGACTATGTAGGTTAACTAGCGGGCACTTGGACAATCTAGGTTAACTAGCGGGCACTTGAACTATCAAAGTGAACAAGTGAGGCCTTGGACTATGTTGGTTAACTAGCGGGCCCTTGGACTATCTGGGTTACCTAGCGGGCACTTGGGCTATATAGGTTACATAGCGTACACTTGGACTATGTAGGTTAACTAGCGAGTACTTGGACTCTAGGTTACCTAGCGGGCACTTGATCTATCTAGGTTACCTAGCGAGCCCTTGGACTATGTAGGTTTCCTAGCAGGCACTTGGACTATCTAGGTTAACGAACGGGCACTTGGACTATGTAGGTAACCTAGCGGGCACTTGGACAGTCTAGGTTACCTAGCGGGCACTTGGACTATCTAGGTTAACTAACAGGCACTTGAACGATGTAGGTTACCTAGCAGGCACTTGGACTATGTAGGATCTTTATCGGACATCTGGACTACTTAGGTTACCTAGCGGGCACTTGGACTATCTAGGTTAACTAGCGGGCACTTGGACAATCTAGGTCAACTAGTGGGCCCTTGTACTATGTAGGTTAAATAGCGAGCACTTGGACTATCTAGGTTAACTAGCGGGCACTTGGAATAAATAGGTTAACTAGCGGACACTTGCACTATGTAGGTTACCTAGCAGGCACTTGGACTATCTAGGTTAACTAGCGGGCACTTGGACTATCTAGGTTAACTAGCGTGCACTTGGACTATGTAGGTTCCTTAGCGAGCACTTGGACTATCTAGGTTGCCTAGCGGGCACTTGGACGATATAGGTTAACTAGCGTGCCCTTGGAATATCTAGGTTACGTAACGGGCACTTGGTATAAAAGTTAACTAGCGGGCACTTGGGCTATGTAGGGTACCTAGAGGACACTTGGACTATCTAGGTTAACTAGTGGGCCCTTGGACTATGTAGGTTAACTAGCGGGCACTTGGACAATCTAGGTTAACTAGCGGGCACTTGGACGATCTAGGTTAACTAAGGGGCACTTGAATTATCAAAGTGAACAAGTGAGCCCTTGGACTATGTAAGTTAACTAGCGGGCCCTTGGACTCTTTGGGTTACCTAGAAGGCACTTGGGCTATATAGGTTACCTAGCGGGCACTTGGACTATGTAGGTTTCCTAGCGGGCCCTTGGACTATGTAAGTTCCCTAGCGGGCACTTGGACTATGTGGGTTCCCTAGCGGGCCTTTGGACTATCTAGGTAAACTAGTGAGCACTTGGACTATCTAGGTTAACTAGCGGGCATTTGGATTATTAGGGCCCCTAGCGGGCATTTGGACTATATTGGTTACCTAGCGGGCACTTGGACTATGTAGGTTAACGAACGGGCACATGGACTATATAGGTAACCTAGTGGTCACTTGAACTGTCTAGGTTACCTAGCGGGCACTTGGACTATGTAGGTTCCCTAGAAGGCACTTGGAGAATGTAGGTTAAGTGGCGGGCCCTTGGACGATGTAGGTTAACTAGGGGGCCCTAGGACTATGTAGGTTAACTAGCGGGCCCTTAGTGTATGTAGGTTACCTAGCGGGCCCTTAGACTATGTAGATTAACTAGCGGGTACTTGGACTATGTAAGTTAACTAGCGGGCCCTTGGACTATGTAGATTAACTAGCGGCACTTGGACTATCTACGTTAACTAGCTGGCCCTTGGACTATGTAGATTCCCTAGTGGGCACTTGGACTATGTATGTTCCAGATCGGGCACTTGGACTATCTAGGTTCCCTAGCGGGCACTTGGACTATGTATGTTCCCTACGGACACTTGAACTATGTAAGTTAACTACCGGGCAATTTGACTATGTAGGTTAACTAGCGGGCCCTTGGACTATCTAGGTTACCTAGCGGGTACTTGGACTATGTAGGTTAACTAGCGTGCCCTTGGACCATGTAGATTAACTAGTGGCACTTGGACTATCTACGTTAAGTAGCGGGCCCTTGGAATATCTAGATGAACTACCGGGCACTTGGACTATGTAGACTAACTAGGGGGCCCTTGGAAGATCTAGGTTGCCTAGCGGGTACATGAACTATCTAGGTTAACTAGCGTGCACTTGGACTATGTAGGTTCCTTAGCGTGCACTTGGACTATGTACGTTTCTTAGCGGGCACTTGGACTATCTAGGTTGCCTAGCGGGCACTTGGATGATATAGGTTAACTAGCGTGCCCTTGGAATATCTAGGTTACGTAACGGGCACTTGGTATATAGGTTAACTAGTGAGCACTTGGACTATGTAGGTTAACTAAAGGACACTTGGACTATCTAGGTTAACTAGTGGGCCCTTGGACTATGTAGGTTAACTATCGGGCACTTGGACAATGTAGGTTAACTAGCGGGCACTTGGACTATCTAGGTTAACTAGCGGACACTTGGACTATCTAGGTTAACTAGCGTGCACTTGGACTATGTAGGTTCCTTAGCGAGCACTAGGACTATCTAGGTTGCCTAGCGGGCACTTGGACGATATAGGTTAACTAGCGTGCCCTTGGAATATCTAGGTTACGTAACGGGCACTTGGTATATAGGTTAACTAGCGGGCTCTTGGACTATCTAGGGTAACTAGTGGGCCCTTGGACTATGTAGGTTAACTAGCGGGCACTTGGACAATCTAGGTTAACTAGCGGGCACTTGGACAATCTAGGTTAACTAGCGGGCACTTGGACGATCTAGGTTAACTAGCGGGCACTTGAATTATCAAAGTGAACAAGTGAGCCCTTGGACTATGTAAGTTAACTAGCGGGCCCTTGGACTCTTTGGGTTACCTAGCAGGCACTTGGGCTATATAGGTTACCTAGCGGGCACTTGGACTATGTAGGTTTCCTAGCGGGCCCTTGGACTATGTAAGTTCCCTAGCGGGCACTTGGACTATGTGGGTTCCCTAGCGGGCATTTGGACTATCTAGGTAAACTAGTGAGCACTTGGACTATCTAGGTTAACTAGCGGGCATTTGGACTATTAGGGCCCCTAGCGGGCATTTGGACTATATTGGTTACCTAGCGGGCACTTGGACTATGTAGGTTAACGAACGGGCACTTGGACTATGTAGGTAACCTAGTGGTCACTTGAACTGTCTAGGTTACCTAGCGGGCACTTGGATTATGTAGGTTCCCTAGAAGGCACTTGGAGAATGTAGGTTAACTAGCGGGCCCTTGGACGATGTAGGTTAACTAGCGGGCCCTAGGACTATGTAGGTTAACTAGCGGGCCCTTAGTGTATGTAGGTTACCTAGCGGGCCCTTGGACAATGTAGATTAACTAGCGGGTACTTGGACTATGTAAGTTAACTACCGGGCCCTTGGACTATGTAGATTAACTAGCGGCACTTGGACTATCTACGTTAACTAGCTGGCCCTTGGACTATGTAGATTCCCTAGTGGGCACTTGGACTATGTATGTTCCAGATCGGGCACTTGGACTATCTAGGTTCCCTAGCGGGCACTTGGACTATGTATGTTCCCTACGGACACTTGAACTATGTAAGTTAACTACCGGGCAATTTGACTATGTAGGTTAACTAGCGGGCCCTTGGACTATCTAGGTTACCTAGCGGGTACTTGGACTATGTAGGTTAACTAGCGTGCCCTTGGACCATGTAGATTAACTAGTGGCACTTGGACTATCTACGTTAAGTAGCGGGCCCTTGGATTATCTAGATGAACTACCGGGCACTTGGACTATGTAGACTAACTCGGGGGCCCTTGGACGATCTAGGTTGCCTAGCGGGTACATGAACTATCTAGGTTAACAAGCGGGCACTTGCAGTATCTAGGTTACCTAGCGGGAACTTGGACTATGTAGGTTAACTAGCGGGCACTTGGACTATCTAGGTTAACTAGCGTGCACTTGGACTATGTAGGTTCCTTAGCGTGCATTTGGACTATGTACGTTCCTTAGCGGGCACTTGGACTATCTAGGTTGCCTAGCGGGCACTTGGATGATATAGGTTAACTAGCGTGCCCTTGGAATATCTAGGTTACGTAACGGGCACTTGGTATATAGGTTAACTAGTGGGCACTTGGACTATGTAGGTTAACTAAAGGACACTTGGACTATCTAGGTTAACTAGTGGGCCCTTGGACTATGTAGGTTAACTAGCGGGCACTTGGACAATCTAGGTTAACTAGCGGGCACTTGGACGATCTAGGTTAACTAGCGGGCACTTGAACTATCAAAGTGAACAAGTGAGCCCTTGGACTATGTTGGTTAACTAGCGAGCCCTTGGACTATCTGGGTTACCTAGCGGGCACTTGGGCTATATAGGTAACCTAGCGGGCACTTGGACTATGTAGGTTACCTAGTGGTCACTTGGATTACCTAGGTTAACGAACGGGCACTTGGAATATGCAGGTAACCTAGCGGGCACTTGGACTGTCTAGGTTACCTAGCGGGCACTTGAACTTCTACGTTAACGAACGGGCTCTTGGACTATGTAGGTTGCCTAGCGGGCACTTGGACTATCTAGGTTAGGTAACGGGCACTTGGACTATCTAGGTTACCTAACGGGCACTTTGACTATCTAGGTTACATAGTGTGCACTTGGACTATGTAGGTTAACTAGCGAGAACGTGGACTCTAGGTTACCTAGCGGGCACTTGAACTATCTAGGTGACCTGGCGGGCCCTTGGACTATGTAGGTAACCTAGCGGGCACTTGGACAGTCTAGGTTACCTAGCGGGCACTTGGAATATGTAGGTTAACTAGAGGACACTTGCACTATGTAGGTTACCTAGCGAGCACTTGGACTATCTAGGTTAACTAGCGGGCACTTGGAATATGTAGGTTAACTAGCGGACACTTGCAC
Source organism: Tenrec ecaudatus (assembly GCF_050624435.1). Lineage (NCBI taxonomy): Eukaryota > Metazoa > Chordata > Mammalia > Afrosoricida > Tenrecidae > Tenrec > Tenrec ecaudatus. The sequence continues at coordinate 263,771 of NW_027459260.1, forward strand.
TTTGTAGGTTACCTAGCAGGCACTTGGACTATCTAGGTTAACTAGCGGGCACTTGGACTATCTAGGTTAACTAGCATGCACTTGGACTATGTAGGTTCCTTAGCGAGCACTAGGACTATCTAGGTTGCCTAGCGGGCACTTGGAAGATATAGGTTAACTAGCGTGCCCTTGGAATATCTAGGTTAACTAGCGGGCACTTGGACTATGTAGGTTACCTAGAGGACACTTGGACTATCTAGGTTAACTAGTGGGCCCTTGGACTATGTAGGTTAACTAGCGGGCACTTGGACAATCTAGGTTAACTAGCGGGCACTTTGACTATCTAGGTTAACTAGCGGGCACTTGGACTATCTAGGTTAACTAGCATGCACTTGGACTATGTAGGTTCCTTAGCGAGCACTAGGACTATCTAGGTTGCCTAGCGGGCACTTGGACGATATAGGTTAACTAGCGTGCCCTTGGAATATCTAGGTTACGTAACGGGCACTTGGTATATAGGTTAACTAGCGGGCTCTTGGACTATCTAGGGTAACTAGTGGGCCCTTGGACTATGTAGGTTAACTAGCGGGCACTTGGACAATCTAGGTTAACTAGCGGGCACTTGGACAATCTAGGTTAACTAGCGGGCACTTGGACGATCTAGGTTAACTAGCGGGACCTTGAATTATCAAAGTGAACAAGTGAGCCCTTGGACTATGTAAGTTTACTAGCGGGCCCTTGGACTATGTGGGTTCCCTAGCGGGCATTTGGACTATCTAGGTAAACTAGTGAGCACTTGGACTATCTAGGTTAACTAGCGGGCATTTGGACTATTATGGCCCCTAGCGGGCATTTGGACTATATTGGTTACCTAGCGGGCACTTGGATTATGTAGGTTAACGAACTGGCACTTGGACTATGTAGGTAACCTAGTGGTCACTTGAACTGTCTAGGTTACCTAGCGGGCACTTGGACTATGTAGGTTCCCTAGAAGGCACTTGGAGAATGTAGGTTAACTAGCGGGCCCTTGGATGATGTAGGTTAACTAGCGGGCCCTAGGACTATGTAGGTTAACTAGCGGGCCCTTGGAGTATGTAGGTTACCTAGCGGGCCCTTGGACTATGTAGATTAACTAGCGGGTACTTGGACTATGTAGGTTAACTAGCGGGCCCTTGGACTATGTAGATTAACTAGCGGCACTTGGACTATCTACGTTAACTAGCTGGCCCTTGGTCTATGTAGATTCCCTAGTGGGCACTTGGACTATGTATGTTCCAGATCGGGCACTTGGACTATCTAGGTTCCCTAGCGGGCACTTGGACTATGTATGTTCCCTACGGACACTTGAACTATGTAAGTTAACTACCGGGCAATTTGACTATGTAGGTTAACTAGCGGGCCCTTGGACTATCTAGGTTACCTAGCGGGCACTTGGACTATGTAGGTTAACTACCGGACACTTGCACTATCTAGGTTACCGAACGGGCATTTGGACTATGTAGGTAACCTAACGGGCACTTGGAGAGTCTAGGTTACCTAGCGGGCACTTGGACTTCTAGGTTAACGAACGGGCACTTGGACTATGTATGTTGCATAGCGGGCAATTGGACTATCTAGGTTAGGTAAAGGGCACTTGGACTATCTAGGTTTCTTAGCGGGCATTTGGAAGATCTAGGATAACTAGCGTTCACTTGGACTATCTAGGTTTCTTAGCGGGTACTTCGACTATGTAGGTTAACTAGCGGGCCCTTGGACCATGTAGATTAACTAGTGGCACTTGGACTATCTACGTTAAGTAGCGGGCCCTTGGAATATCTAGATGAACTACCGGGCACTTGGACTATGTAGACTTACTAGGGGGCCCTTGGACGATCTAGGTTGCCTAGCGGGTACATGAACTATCTAGGTTAACAAGCGGGCACTTGCAGTATCTAGGTTACCTAGCGGGAACTTGGACTATGTAGGTTAACTAGTGGGCACTTGGACTATCTAGGTTAACTAGCGTGCACTTGGACTATGTAGGTTCCTTAGCGTGCACTTGGACTATGTAGGTTCCTTAGCGGACACTTGGACTATCTAGGTTGCCTAGCGGGCACTTGGACGATATAGGTTAACTAGTGTGCCCTTGGAATATCTAGGTTACGTAACGGGCACTTGGTATATAGGTTAACTAGTGGGCACTTGGACTATGTAGGTTAACTAAAGGACACTTGGACTATCTAGGTTAACTAGTGGGCCCTTGGACTATGTAGGTTAACTAGCGGGCACTTGGACAATCTAGGTTAACTAGCGGGCACTTTGACGATCTAGGTTAACTAGCGGGCACTTGAACTATCAAAGTGAACAAGTGATCCCTTGGACTATGTTGGTTAACTAACGGGCCCTTGGACTATCTGGGTTACCTAGCGGGCACTTGGGCTATATAGGTAACCTAGCGGGCACTTGGACTATGTAGGTTACCTAGTGGGCACTTGGATTATCTAGGTTAACGAACGGGCACTTGGAATATGCAGGTAACCTAGCGGGCACTTGGACTGTCTAGGTTGCCTAGCGGGCACTTGGACTATCTAGGTTAGGTAACGGGCACTTGGACTATCTAGGTTACCTAACGGGCACTTTGACTATCTAGGTCACATAGTGTGCACTTGGACTATGTAGGTTAACTAGCGAGAACTTGGACTCTAGGTTACCTAGCGGGCACTTGAACTATCTAGGTGACCTAGCGGGCCCTTGGACTATGTAGGTAACCTAGCGGGCACTTGGACAGTCTAGGTTACCTAGCGGGCACTTGGAATATGTAGGTTAACTAGCGGACACTTGCACTATGTAGGTTACCTAGCAGGCACATGGACTATCTAGGTTAACTAGCGGCACTTGGACTATCTAGGTTAACTAGCATGCACTTGGACTATGTAGGTTCCTTAGCGAGCACTTGGACTATCTAGGTTGCCTAGCGGGCACTTGGACGATATAGGTTAACTAGCGTGCCCTTGGAATATCTAGGTTACGTAACTGGCACTTGGTATATAGGTTAACTAGCGGGATCTTGGACTATGTAGGTTACCTAGAGGACACTTGAACTATCTAGGTTAACTAGTGGTCCCTTGGACTATGTAGGTTAACTAGCGGGCACTTGGACAATCTAGGTTAACTAGCGGGCACTTGGACGATCTAGGTTAACTAGCGGGCACTTGAACTATCAAAGTGAACAAGTGAGCCCTTGGACTATGTAAGTTAACTAGCGGGCCCTTGGACTCTTTGGGTTACCTAGCAGGCACTTGGGCTATATAGGTTACCTAGCGGGCATTTGGACTATGTATGTTTCCTAGCGGGCCCTTGGACTATGTAAGTTCCCTACCGGGCACTTGGACTATGTGGGTTCCCTAGCGCGCATTTGGACTATCTAGGTAAACTAGTGACCACTTGGACTATCCAGGTTAACTAGCGGGCATTTGGACTATTAGGGCCCCTAGCGGGCATTTGGACTATATTGGTTACCTAGCGGGCACTAGGACTATGTAGGTTAACGAACGGGCACTTGGACTATGTAGGTAACCTAGTGGTCACTTGAACTGTCTAGGTTACCTAGCGGGCACTTGGACTATGTAGGTTCCCTAGAAGGCACTTGGAGAATGTAGGTTAACTAGGGGGCCCTTGTATGATGTAGGTTAACTAGCGGGCCCTAGGACTATGTAGGTTAACTAGCGGGCCCTTGGACTATGTAGATAAACTAGCGGGTACTTGGACTATGTAGGTTAACTAGCGGGCCCTTGGACTATGTAGATTAACTAGCGGCACTTGGACTATCTACGTTAACTATCTGGCCCTTGGTCTATGTAGATTCCCTAGTGGGCACTTGGACTATGTATGTTCCAGATCGGGCCACTTGGACTATCTAGGTTCCCTAGCGGGCACTTGGACTATGTATGTTCCCTACGGACACTTGAACTATGTAAGTTAACTACCGGGCAATTTGACTATGTAGGTTAACTAGCGGGCCCTTGGACTATCTAGGTTACCTAGCGGGCACTTGGACTATGTAGGTTAACTACCGGACACTTGCACTATCTAGGTTACCGAACGGGCATTTGGACTATGTAGGTAACCTAACGGGCACTTGGAGAGTCTAGGTTACCTAGCGGGCACTTGGACTTCTAGGTTAACGAACAGGCACTTGGACTATGTATGTTGCATAGCGGGCAATTGGACTATCTAGGTTAGGTAAAGGGCACTTGGACTATCTAGGTTTCTTAGCGGGCATTTGGAAGATCTAGGTTAACTAGCGTGCACTTGGACTATCTAGGTTTCTTAGCGGGTACTTGGACTATGTAGGTTAACTAGCGGGCCCATGGACCATGTAGATTAACTAGTGGCACTTGGACTATCTACGTTAAGTAGCGGGCCCTTGGAATATCTAGATGAACTACCGAGCACTTGGACTATGTAGACTTACTAGGGGGCCCTTGGACGATCTAGGTTGCCTAGCGGGTACATGAACTATCTAGGTTAACAAGCGGGCACTTGCAGTATCTAGGTTACCTAGCGGGAACTTGGACTATGTAGGTTAACTAGTGGGCACTTGGACTATCTAGGTTAACTAGCGTGCACTTGGACTATGTAGGTTCCTTAGCGTGCACTTGGACTATGTAGGTTCCTTAGCGTGCACTTGGACTATGTACGTTCCTTAGCGGGCACTTGGACTATCTAGGTTGCCTAGCGGGCACTTGGATGATATAGGTTAACTAGTGTGCCCATGGAATATCTAGGTTACGTAACGGGCACTTGGTATATAGGTTAACTAGTGGGCACTTGGACTATGTAGGTTAACTAAAGGACACTTGGACTATCTAGGTTAACTAGTGGGCCCTTGGACTATGTAGGTTAACTAGCGGGCACTTGGACAATCTAGGTTAACTAGCGGGCACTTGGACGATCTAGGTTAACTAGCGGGCACTTGAACTATCAAAGTGAACAAGTGAGCCCTTGGACTATGTTGGTTAACTAGCGAGCCCTTGGACTATCTGGGTTACCTAGCGGGCACTTGGGCTATATAGGTAACCTAGAGGGCACTTGGACTATGTAGGTTACCTAGTGGTCACTTGGATTATCTAGGTTAACGAACGGGCACTTGGAATATGCAGGTAACCTAGCGGGCACTTGGACTGTCTAGGTTACCTAGCGGGCACTTGGACTTCTAGGTTAACGAACGGGCTCTTGGACTATGTAGGTTGCCTAGCGGGCACTTGGACTATCTAGGTTAGGTAACGGGCACTTGGACTATCTAGGTTACCTAACGGGCACTTTGACTATCTAGGTTACATAGTGTGCACTTGGACTATGTAGGTTAACTAGCGAGAACTTGGACTCTAGGTTACCTAGCGGGCACTTGAACTATCTAGGTGACCTAGCGGGCCCTTGGACTATGTAGGTAACCTAGCGGGCACTTGGACAGTCTAGGTTACCTAGCGGGCACTTGGAATATGTAGGTTAACTAGCGGACACTTGCACTATGTAGGTTACCTAGCAGGCACTTTGACTATCTAGGTTAACTAGCGGGCACTTGGACTATCTAGGTTAACTAGCATGCACTTGGACTATGTAGGTTCCTTAGCGAGCACTAGGACTATCTAGGTTGCCTAGCGGGCACTTGGACGATATAGGTTAACTAGCGTGCCCTTGGAATATCTAGGTTACGTAACGGGCACTTGGTATATAGGTTAACTAGCGGGCTCTTGGACTATCTAGGGTAACTAGTGGGCCCTTGGACTATGTAGGTTAACTAGCGGGCACTTGGACAATCTAGGTTAACTAGCGGGCACTTGGACAATCTAGGTTAACTAGCGGGCACTTGGACGATCTAGGTTAACTAGCGGGACCTTGAATTATCAAAGTGAACAAGTGAGCCCTTGGACTATGTAAGTTTACTAGCGGGCCCTTGGACTATGTGGGTTCCCTAGCGGGCATTTGGACTATCTAGGTAAACTAGTGAGCACTTGGACTATCTAGGTTAACTAGCGGGCATTTGGACTATTATGGCCCCTAGCGGGCATTTGGACTATATTGGTTACCTAGCGGGCACTTGGATTATGTAGGTTAACGAACTGGCACTTGGACTATGTAGGTAACCTAGTGGTCACTTGAACTGTCTAGGTTACCTAGCGGGCACTTGGACTATGTAGGTTCCCTAGAAGGCACTTGGAGAATGTAGGTTAACTAGCGGGCCCTTGGATGATGTAGGTTAACTAGCGGGCCCTAGGACTATGTAGGTTAACTAGCGGGCCCTTGGAGTATGTAGGTTACCTAGCGGGCCCTTGGACTATGTAGATTAACTAGCGGGTACTTGGACTATGTAGGTTAACTAGCGGGCCCTTGGACTATGTAGATTAACTAGCGGCACTTGGACTATCTACGTTAACTAGCTGGCCCTTGGTCTATGTAGATTCCCTAGTGGGCACTTGGACTATGTATGTTCCAGATCGGGCACTTGGACTATCTAGGTTCCCTAGCGGGCACTTGGACTATGTATGTTCCCTACGGACACTTGAACTATGTAAGTTAACTACCGGGCAATTTGACTATGTAGGTTAACTAGCGGGCCCTTGGACTATCTAGGTTACCTAGCGGGCACTTGGACTATGTAGGTTAACTACCGGACACTTGCACTATCTAGGTTACCGAACGGGCATTTGGACTATGTAGGTAACCTAACGGGCACTTGGAGAGTCTAGGTTACCTAGCGGGCACTTGGACTTCTAGGTTAACGAACGGGCACTTGGACTATGTATGTTGCATAGCGGGCAATTGGACTATCTAGGTTAGGTAAAGGGCACTTGGACTATCTAGGTTTCTTAGCGGGCATTTGGAAGATCTAGGATAACTAGCGTTCACTTGGACTATCTAGGTTTCTTAGCGGGTACTTCGACTATGTAGGTTAACTAGCGGGCCCTTGGACCATGTAGATTAACTAGTGGCACTTGGACTATCTACGTTAAGTAGCGGGCCCTTGGAATATCTAGATGAACTACCGGGCACTTGGACTATGTAGACTTACTAGGGGGCCCTTGGACGATCTAGGTTGCCTAGCGGGTACATGAACTATCTAGGTTAACAAGCGGGCACTTGCAGTATCTAGGTTACCTAGCGGGAACTTGGACTATGTAGGTTAACTAGTGGGCACTTGGACTATCTAGGTTAACTAGCGTGCACTTGGACTATGTAGGTTCCTTAGCGTGCACTTGGACTATGTAGGTTCCTTAGCGGGCACTTGGACTATCTAGGTTGCCTAGCGGGCACTTGGACGATATAGGTTAACTAGCGTGCCCTTGGAATATCTAGGTTACGTAACGGGCACTTGGTATATAGGTTAACTAGTGGGCACTTGGACTATGTAGGTTAACTAAAGGACACTTGGACTATCTAGGTTAACTAGTGGGCCCTTGGACTATGTAGGTTAACTAGCGGGCACTTGGACAATCTAGGTTAACTAGCGGGCACTTTGACGATCTAGGTTAACTAGCGGGCACTTGAACTATCAAAGTGAACAAGTGATCCCTTGGACTATGTTGGTTAACTAACGGGCCCTTGGACTATCTGGGTTACCTAGCGGGCACTTGGGCTATATAGGTAACCTAGCGGGCACTTGGACTATGTAGGTTACCTAGTGGGCACTTGGATTATCTAGGTTAACGAACGGGCACTTGGAATATGCAGGTAACCTAGCGGGCACTTGGACTGTCTAGGTTGCCTAGCGGGCACTTGGACTATCTAGGTTAGGTAACGGGCACTTGGACTATCTAGGTTACCTAACGGGCACTTTGACTATCTAGGTCACATAGTGTGCACTTGGACTATGTAGGTTAACTAGCGAGAACTTGGACTCTAGGTTACCTAGCGGGCACTTGAACTATCTAGGTGACCTAGCGGGCCCTTGGACTATGTAGGTAACCTAGCGGGCACTTGGACAGTCTAGGTTACCTAGCGGGCACTTGGAATATGTAGGTTAACTAGCGGACACTTGCACTATGTAGGTTACCTAGCAGGCACATGGACTATCTAGGTTAACTAGCGGGCACTTGGACTATCTAGGTTAACTAGCATGCACTTGGACTATGTAGGTTCCTTAGCGAGCACTTGGACTATCTAGGTTGCCTAGCGGGCACTTGGACGATATAGGTTAACTAGCGTGCCCTTGGAATATCTAGGTTACGTAACTGGCACTTGGTATATAGGTTAACTAGCGGGATCTTGGACTATGTAGGTTACCTAGAGGACACTTGGACTATCTAGGTTAACTAGTGGTCCCTTGGACTATGTAGGTTAACTAGCGGGCACTTGGACAATCTAGGTTAACTAGCGGGCACTTGGACGATCTAGGTTAACTAGCGGGCACTTGAACTATCAAAGTGAACAAGTGAGCCCTTGGACTATGTAAGTTAACTAGCGGGCCCTTGGACTCTTTGGGTTACCTAGCAGGCACTTGGGCTATATAGGTTACCTAGCGGGCATTTGGACTATGTATGTTTCCTAGCGGGCCCTTGGACTATGTAAGTTCCCTACCGGGCACTTGGACTATGTGGGTTCCCTAGCGCGCATTTGGACTATCTAGGTAAACTAGTGACCACTTGGACTATCCAGGTTAACTAGCGGGCATTTGGACTATTAGGGCCCCTAGCGGGCATTTGGACTATATTGGTTACCTAGCGGGCACTAGGACTATGTAGGTTAACGAACGGGCACTTGGACTATGTAGGTAACCTAGTGGTCACTTGAACTGTCTAGGTTACCTAGCGGGCACTTGGACTATGTAGGTTCCCTAGAAGGCACTTGGAGAATGTAGGTTAACTAGGGGGCCCTTGTATGATGTAGGTTAACTAGCGGGCCCTAGGACTATGTAGGTTAACTAGCGGGCCCTTGGACTATGTAGATAAACTAGCGGGTACTTGGACTATGTAGGTTAACTAGCGGGCCCTTGGACTATGTAGATTAACTAGCGGCACTTGGACTATCTACGTTAACTATCTGGCCCTTGGTCTATGTAGATTCCCTAGTGGGCACTTGGACTATGTATGTTCCAGATCGGGCCACTTGGACTATCTAGGTTCCCTAGCGGGCACTTGGACTATGTATGTTCCCTACGGACACTTGAACTATGTAAGTTAACTACCGGGCAATTTGACTATGTAGGTTAACTAGCGGGCCCTTGGACTATCTAGGTTACCTAGCGGGCACTTGGACTATGTAGGTTAACTACCGGACACTTGCACTATCTAGGTTACCGAACGGGCATTTGGACTATGTAGGTAACCTAACGGGCACTTGGAGAGTCTAGGTTACCTAGCGGGCACTTGGACTTCTAGGTTAACGAACAGGCACTTGGACTATGTATGTTGCATAGCGGGCAATTGGACTATCTAGGTTAGGTAAAGGGCACTTGGACTATCTAGGTTTCTTAGCGGGCATTTGGAAGATCTAGGTTAACTAGCGTGCACTTGGACTATCTAGGTTTCTTAGCGGGTACTTGGACTATGTAGGTTAACTAGAGGGCCCTTGGACCATGTAGATTAACTAGTGGCACTTGGACTATCTACGTTAAGTAGCGGGCCCTTGGACTATCTAGGTGAACTACCAGGCACTTGGACTATGTAGACTAACTAGGGGGCCCTTGAACGATCTAGGTTGCCTAGCGGGTACATGAACTATCTAGGTTAACAAGCAGGTACTTGCAGTATCTAGGTTACCTAGCGGGAACTTGGACTATGTAGGTTAACTAGCGGGCACTTGGACTATGTAGGTTCCTTAGCGTGCCCTTGGACTATGTAGGTTCCTTAGCGTGCCCTTGGACTATGTAGGTTCCTTAGCGGGCACATGGACTATCTAGGTTGCCTAGCGGGCACTTGGACGATATAGGTTAACTAGCGTGCCCTTGGAATATCTAGGTTACGTAACGGGCACTTGGTATATAGGTTAACTAGTGGGCACTTGGACTATGTAGGTTAACTAAAGGACACTTGGACTATCTAGGTTAACTAGTGGGCCCTTGGACTATGTAGGTTAACTAGCGGGCACTTGGACAATCTAGGTTAACTAGCGGGCACTTGGACGATCTAGGTTAATTAGCGGGCACTTGAACTATCAAAGTGAACAAGTGAGCCCTTGGACTATGTTGGTTAACTAGCGGGCCCTTGGACTATCTGGGTTACCTAGCGGGCACTTGGGCTATATAGGTTACCTAGCGGGCACTTGGACTATGTAGGTTACCTAGTGGGCACTTGGATTATCTAGGTTAACGAACGGGCACTTGGAATATGCAGGTAACCTAGCGAGCACTTGGACTGTCTAGGTTACCTAGCGGGCACTTGGACTTCTAGGTTAACGAACGGTCTCTTGGACTATGTAGGTTACCTAGCGGGCACTTGGAATATCTAGGTTTGGTAACGGGCACTTGGACTATCTAGGTTACCTAACGGGCACTTTTACTATCTAGGTTACATAGTGTGCACTTGGACTATGTACGTTAACTAGCGAGAACTTGGACTCTAGGTTACCTAGCGGGCACTTGAACTATCTAGGTTACCTAGCGGGCCCTTGGACTATGTAGGTAACCTAGCGGGCACTTGGACAGTCTAGGTTACCTAGCGGGCACTTGGACTATCTAGGTTAACTAACAGGCACTTGGACGATGTAGGTTACCTAGCGGGCACTTGGACTATGTAGGATCCCTATCGGACATTTGGAGTACTTAGGTTACCTAGCGGGCACTTGGACTATCTAGGTCAACTAGTGGGCCCTTGTACTATGTAGGTTACTCTAGCGAGCACTTGGACTATCTAGGTTAACTAGCGGGCACTTGGAATATGTAGGATAACTAGCGGACACTTGCACTATGTAGGTTACCTAGCAGGCACATGGACTATCTAGGTTAACTAGCGGGCACTTGGACTATCTAGGTTAACTAGCGTGCACTTGGACTATGTAGGTTCCTTAGCGGGCACTTGGACTATCTAGGTTGCCTAGCGAGCACTTGGACGATATAGGTTAACTAGCGTGCCCTTGGAATATCTAGGTTGCGTAACGGGCACTTGGTATATATGTTAACTAGCGGGCACATGGACTATGTAGGTTACCTAGAGGACACTTGGACTATCTAGGTTAACTAGTGGGCCCTTGGACTATGTAGGTTAACTAGCGGGCACTTGGACAATCTAGGTTAACTAGCGGGCACTTGGACGATCTAGATTAACTAGCGGGCATTTCAACTATCAAAGTGAACAAGTGAGCCCTTGGACTATGTAGGTTAGCTAGCGGGCCCTTGGACTCTTTGGGTTACCTAGCAGGCACTTGGGCTATATAGGTTACCTAGCGGGCACTTGGACTATGTAGGTTCCCTAGCGGGCCCTTGGACTATGTAAGTTCCCTAGCGGGCACTTGGACTATGTGGGTTCCCTAGCGGGCATTTGGACTATCTAGGTAAACTAGTGAGCACTTGGACTATCCAGGTTAACTAGCGGGCATTTGGACTATATTGGTTACCTAGCGTGCACTTGGACTATGTAGGTTAACGAACGGGCACTTGGAGTATGTAGGTTCCCTAGAAGGCACTTGGAGAATGTAGGTTAACTAGTGGACCCTTGGAGTATGTAGGTAACCTAGCAGGCCCTTAGACTATGTAGATTAACTAGCGGGTACTTGGACTATGTAGGTTAACTAGCGGGCCCTTGGAATATGTAGATTAACTAGCGACACTTGGACTATCTACGTTAACTAGCGGGCCCTTGGACGATGTAGATTCCCTAGTTGGCACTTGGACTATGTATGTTCCAGATCGGGCACTTGAACTATCTCGGTTACTCAGCGGGCTTTGGACTATGTACGTTCCCTAGCGGGCACTTGGACTATCTACGTTACCGAGCGGGCACTTGGACTATGTACGTTACCTCGCGGGCACTTGGACTATGTACGTTTCCTAGCGGGTACTTGGACTAGACAGGTTCCCTAGCGGGCACGTGGTTTATCTAGGTTAACTAGCGGGTACTTGGACTATCTAGGTTAACTAGCGGGCATTTGGACTATTAGGGCCCCTAGCGGGGATTTGGACTATATTGGTTACCTAGCGGGCACTTGGACTATGTAGGTTAAGGAACGGGCACTTGGAATATGCAGGTAACCTAGTGGGCACTTGGACTGTCTAGGTTCCCTATCGGGCACTTGGACTATGTAGGTTAACTAGCGGGCATTTGGACTATGTAGGTTTACTAGCGGGCACTTGGACGATCTAGGTTAACTAGAGGGCACTTGGACTATCTAGGTTAGCTAACGGGCACATGGACTAAGTACGTCCCCTAGTGGGCACTTGGACTATCTAGGTTAACTAACGGGCACTAGGACTATCTAGGTTAACTAGCGGGCACTTGGACTATCTAGGTTACCTAGCTGGCACTTGGACTATGAAAGGTTCCCTAGCGGGCACTTGGAATATGTAGATCAACTAGCGGGCCCTTGGACTATCTAGGTTAGCTTACTGGCATGTGGACTATGTAGGTTAACTAGCGGACACTTGCACGATCTAGGTTAACTAGCGGGCTCTTGCACTATGTAGGTTAACTAGCGGGCCCATTGACTATGTAGGTTAACTAGCGGGCACATGGACGAACTAGGTTAACTAGCGGGCACTTGGACGATGTAGGTTAACTAGCGGGCCCTTGGACGATCTAGGTTAACTAGCGGATATTTGGACTATGTAGGTTAACTAGCGGGCCCTTGGACTATGTAGATTAACTAGCGGCACTTGGACTATCTACGTTAACTAGCGGGCCCTTGGACTATGTAGATTCCCTAGCGGGCACTTGGACTATGTAGGTTCCAGAACGGGCACTTGGACAATGTAGGTTCCCTAGCAGGCACTTGAACTATGTAGGTTCCCTAGCGGGCACTTGGATTATGTAGGTTAACTAGCGGACACTTGGACGATCTAGGTTAACTAGCGGGTATTTGGACTATGTAGGTTAACTAGCAGGCCCTTGGACTATGTAGATTAACTAGCAGCACGTGGACTATCTACATTAACCTGCTGCCCTTGCACTATGTAGATTCCCTAGCGAGCACTTGGACTACGTAGGTTCCCTAGAGGGCACTTGGACTATGTAGGTTTCCTTGCGGGCACTTGGACTATGAATGTTCCCTACGGACACTTGAACTATGTAAGTTAACTACCGGGCACTTGGACTATGTATGTTAACTAGCGGGCCCTTGGACTACTTAGGTTATCTAGCAGACACTTGCACTATGTTGGTTACCTAGCGGGCACTTGGACTATCCAGGTTACCTAACGGGCACTTGGACTATGTAGGTTCCCTAGAGGGCACTTGGATTATATAGGTTCCATATCGGGCACTTGGACTATGTAGGTTAACTAGCGGGCATTTGGACTATGTAGGTTACCTAGCGGGCACTTGGACTATGTAGGTTGCCTATCGGGAACTTGGAGAATGTAGGTTAACTAGGGTGCACTAGGACAATGTAGGTTACCTAGCGGACCCTTGGACTATCTAGGTTACTTAGGGGGAACCTGTACTATGTAGGTTAACTAGTGGGCACTTGGACTATCTAGGTTACCTAGCAGGCACTTGGACTATGTAGGTTAACTAGCGGGCACTTGGACTATCTAGGTTACCTAGCGGGCACTTGGACTATGTACGTTCCCTAGCGGGCACATGGACTATCTACGTTACCTAGCGGGCACTTGGACTATGTAGGTTCCCTAGCGGGTACTTGGACTATGTAGGTTCCCTAGCGGGCACTTGGATTATATAGGTTCCATATCGGGCACTTGGACTATGTAGGTTAACTAGCGGGCATTTGGACTATGTAGGTTACCTAGCGGGCACTTGGACTATGTAGGTTGCCTATCGGGAACTTGGAGAATGTAGGTTAACTAGGGGGCACTAGGACAATGTAGGTTACCTACCGGACCTTTGGAATATATAGGTTACTTAGGGGGAACCTGGACTATGTAGGTTAACTAGTGGGCACTTGGACTATCTAGGTTACCTAGCAGGCACTTGGACTATGTAGGTTAACTAGCGGGCACTTGGACTATCTAGGTTACCTAGCGGGCACTTGGACTATGTACGTTCCCTAGCGGGCACTTGGACTATCTACGTTACCTAGCGGGCACTTGGACTATGTAGGTTCCCTAGCGGGCACTTGGACTATGTAGGTTCCCTAGCGGGCACTTGGATTATGTAGGTTCCCTATCGGGCACTTGGACTATGTAGGTTAAATAGCGGGCATTTGGACTATGTAGGTTACCTAGCGGGCACTTGGACTATATAGGTTCCCTATCGGGCATTTGGACTATGTAGGTTACCTAGCGGGCCCTTGGACTATCTAGGTTACCTAGGGGGAACCTGGACTATGTAGGTTAACTAGTGGGCACTTGGACTATGTACGTTTCCTAGCGGTCACTTGGACTATCTACGTTACCTAGCGGGCACTTGGACTATCTAGGTTAACTAGCGGGCACTTGGACTATCTAGGTTAACTAGCGGGCACTTGGACTATCTATGTTAACTAGCGAGCATTTGGACTATCTAGGTTAACTAGCGGGCATTTGGACTATTAGGGCCCCTAGCTGGCATTTGGAGTGGGCCCTTGGACTATGTAGGTTAACTAGCGGGGACTTGGACGATCTAGGTTAACTAGCGGGCACTTGGACGATCTAAGTTAACTAGCGGGCACTTGAACTATCAAAGTGAACAAGTGAGCCCTTGGACTATGTAGGTTCCCTAGCGGGCCTTTGGACTATGTAAGTTCCCTAGCGGGCACTTGGACTATGTGGGTTCCCTAGAGGGCATTTGGACTATCTAGGTTACCTAACGGGCACTTGGAATATGTAGCTTCTCTAGCGGGCATTTGGATTATGTAGGTTCCCTATCGGGCACTTGGACTATGTAGGTTAACTAGCGGGCATTTGGACTATGTAGGTTACCTAGCGGGCACTTGGACTATGTAGGTTCCCTGTCGGGCACTTGGAGAATTTATGTTAACTAGGGGGCACTAGGACAATGTAGGTTACCTAGCGGGCCCTTGGACTATCTAGGTTACATAGCAGGCACTTGGACTATGTAGGTTAACTAGCAGATATTTGGACTATCTAGGTTACCTAGCGGGCACTTGGACTATGTACGTTCCCTAGTGGGCACTTGGACTATCTACATTACCTCGCGGGTACTTGGACTATCTATGTTAACTAGCGGTCACTTGGACTATGTAGGTTCCCTATCGGGCACTTGGACTATCTAGGTTAACTAGCGAGCACTTGGACTATCCAGGATAACTAGCGGGCACTTGGACTATTAGAGTCCCTAGCGGGCATTTGTACTATATAGGTTACCTAGCGGGCACTTGGACTATGTAGGTAAACGAACAGGCACTTGGACTATGTAGGTAACCTAGTGGTCACTTGAACTGTCTAGGTTACCCAGCGGGCACTTGGACTATGTAGGTTAACTAGTGGGCACTTGGACTATTAGGGTCCCTAGCGGGCATTTGTACTATATAGGTTACCTAGCGGGCACTTGGACTATGTAGGTTAACGAACAGGCACTTGGACTATGTAGGTAACCTAGTGGTCACTTGAACTGTCTAGGTTACCCAGCGGGCACTTGGACTATGTAGGTTAGTAGTGGGCACTTGGACTATCTAGGTTAACTAGCGGGACCTTGGATGATGTAGGTTAACTAGCGGGCCCTTGGACTATGTAGGTTAACTAGCGGGCCCTTGGACTATGTAGGGTAACTAGCGGGCAATAGGATGATCTAGGTGAACTAGCGGGTACTTGGACTATATAGGTTAACTAGCGGGCCCTTGGACTATGTAGATTAACTCGCGGCACTTGGACTATCTACGTTAACTAGTTGGCCCTTAGACTATGTAGATTCCCTAGCGGGCACTTGGACTATATATGATCCAGAGTAGGCACATGGACTATGTAGGTTCCCTAGCAGGCACTTCGATTATGTAGGTTCCAGAGCGGGCACTTGGAATATCTAGGTTCCCTAGCGGGCACTTGCACTATGTAGGTTAACTAGCGGACACTTGGATGATCTAGGTTAACTAGCGGGTACTTGGACTATGTAGGTTAACTAGCGGGCCCTTGAAGTATGTAGATTAAACTAGCGGCACTTGGACTATCTACATTAACTAGCGGGCCCTTGGACTATGTAGTTTCCCTAGCGGGCATTTGGACTATTTAGGTTACCTAGCGGGCACTTGGACTATGTAGGTTAACTAGCGGGCACATTGATTATGTAGGTTTACTAGCAGGCACTTGGAATATCTAGGTTAACTAGCTGGCACTTGGACGATATAGGTTACCTAGCGGGCACTTGGACTATGTAGTTTCCCTAGCGGGCCTTTGGACTATGTAAGTTCCGTAGCGGGAACTTGGACTATGTGGGTTCCCTAGCGGGCATTTGGACTATCTAGGTTACCTAACGGGCACTTGGAATATGTAGCTTCCCTAGCGGGCACTTGGATTATGTAGGTTCCCTATCGGGCACTTGGACTATGTAGGTTAACTACCGGGCATTTGGACTATGTAGGTTACCTAACGGGTACTTGGACTATGTTGGTTCCCTGTCGGGCACTTGGAGAATGTATGTTAACTAGGGGGCACTAGGACAATGTAGGCTACCTAGCGGGCACTTGGACTATCTAGGTTACCTAGCGGGAACTTGGACTATGTACGTTCCCTAGCGGGCACTTGGACTATCTACGTTACCTAGCGGGCACTTGGACTATATATGTTCCCTAATGGGCACTTGGACTATCTACGTTATCTAGCGGGCACGTGGACTATGTACGTTAACTAGCGTGCACTTGGACTATGTAGGTTCCCTATCGGGCACTTGGACTATCTAGGTTAACTAGCGAGCACTTTGACTATCCAGGATAACTAGCGGGCACATGGACTATTAGGGTCCCTAGCGGGCACTTGAACTGTCTAGGTTACCCAGTGGGTCTTGGACTATGTAGGTTAACGAACAGGCACTTGGACTATGTACGTTCCCTAGCGGGCACTTGGACTATCTACGTTACCTATCGGGCACTTGGACTATCTAGGTTCCCTAGCGGGCACTTGGACTATGTATGTTCCCTACGGACACTTGAACTATGTAAGTTAACTACCGGGCAATTTGACTATGTAGGTTAACTAGCGGGCCCTTGGACTATCTAGGTTACCTAGCGGGCACTTGGACTATGTACGTTCCCTAGCGGGCACTTGGACTATCTACGTTACCTAGCGGGCACTTGGACTATGTAGGTTCCCTAGCGGGCACTTGGACTATGTATGTTCCCTACGGACACTTGAACTATGTAAGTTAACTACCGGGCAATTTGACTATGTAGGTTAACTAGCGGGCCCTTGGACTATCTAGGTTACCTAGCGGGTACTTGGACTATGTAGGTTAACTAGCGTGCCCTTGGACCATGTAGATTAACTAGTGGCACTTGGACTATCTACGTTAAGTAGCGGGCCCTTGAACTATCTAGATGAACTACCGGGCACTTGGACTATGTAGACTAACTAGGGGGCCCTTGGACGATCTAGGTTGCCTAGCGGGTACATGAACTATCTAGGTTAACAAGCGGGCACTTGCAGTATCTAGGTTACCTAGCGGGAACTTGGACTATGTAGGTTAACTAGCGGGCACTTGGACTATCTAGGTTAACTAGCGTGCACTTGGACTATGTAGGTTCCTTAGCGTGCACTTGGACTATGTACGTTCCTTAGCGGGCACTTGGACTATCTAGGTTGCCTAGCGGGCACTTGGATGATATAGGTTAACTAGCGTGCCCTTGGAATATCTAGGTTACATAACGGGCACTTGGTATATAGGTTAACTAGTGGGCACTTGGACTATGTAGGTTAACTAAAGGACACTTGGACTATCTAGGTTAACTAGTGGGCCCTTGGACTATGTAGGTTAACTAGCGGGCACTTGGACAATCTAGGTTAACTAGCGGGCACTTGGACGATCTAGGTTAACTAGCGGGCACTTGAACTATCAAAGTGAACAAGTGAGCCCTTGGACTATGTTGGTTAACTAGCGAGCCCTTGGACTATCTGGGTTACCTAGCGGGCACTTGGGCTATATAGGTAACCTAGCGGGCACTTGGACTATGTAGGTTACCTAGTGGTCACTTGGATTACCTAGGTTAACGAACGGGCACTTGGAATATGCAGGTAACCTAGCGGGCACTTGGACTGTCTGGGTTACCTAGTGGGCACTTGAACTTCTAGGTTAACGAACGGGCTCATGGACTATGTAGGTTGCCTAGCGGGCACTTGGACTATCTAGGTTAGGTAACGGGCACTTGGACAATCTAGGTTACCTAACGGGCACTTTGACTATCTAGGTTACATAGTGTGCACTTGGACTATGTAGGTTAACTAGCGAGAACGTGGACTCTAGCTTACCTAGCGGGCACTTGAACTATCTAGGTGACCTGGCGGGCCCTTGGACTATGTAGGTAACCTAGCGGGCACTTGGACAGTCTAGGTTACCTAGCGGGCACTTGGAATATGTAGGTTAACTAGCGGACACTTGCACTTTGTAGGTTACCTAGCAGGCACTTGGACTATCTAGGTTAACTAGCGGGCACATGGACTATCTAGGTTAACTAGGGTGCACTTGGACTATGTAGGTTCCTTAGCGAGCACTAGGACTATCTAGGTTGCCTAGCGGGCACTTGGACGATATAGGTTAACTAGCGTGCCCTTGGAATATCTAGGTTGCGTAACGGGCACTTGGTATATAGGTTAACTAGCGGGCACTTGGACTATGTAGGTTACCTAGAGGACACTTGGACTCTCTAGGATAACTAGTGGGCCCTTGGACTATGTAGGTTAACTAGCGGGCACTTGGACAATCTAGGTTAACTAGCGGGCACTTGGACGATCTAGGTTAACTAGCGGGCACTTGAATTATCAAAGTGAACAAGTGAGCCCTTGGACTATGTAAGTTAACTAGCGGGCCCTTGGACTATGTAAGTTCCCTAGCGGGCACTTGGACTATGTGGGTTCCCTAGCGGGCATTTGGACTATCTAGGTAAACTAGTGAGCACATGGACTATCTAGGTTAACTAGCGGGCATTTGGACTATTAGGGCCCCTAGCGGGCATTTGGACTATATTGGTTACCTAGCGGGCACTTGGACTATGTAGGTTAACGAACGGGCACTTGGACTATGTAGGTAACCTAGTGGTCACTTGAACTGTCTAGGTTACCTAGCGGGCACTTGGACTATGTAGGTTCCCTAGAAGGCACTTGGAGAATGTAGGTTAACTAGCGGGCCCTTGGACGATGTAGGTTAACTAGCGGGCCCTAGGACTATGTAGGTTAACTAGCGGGCCCTTAGTGTATGTAGGTTACCTAGCGGGCCCTTGGATTATGTAGATTAACTAGCGGGTACTTGGACTATGTAAGTTAACTAGCGGGCCCTTGGACTATGTAGATTAACTAGCGGCACTTGGACTATCTACGTTAACTAGCTGGCCCTTGGACTATGTAGATTCCCTAGTGGGCACTTGGACTATGTATGTTCCAGATAGGGCACTTGGACTATCTAGGTTCCCTAGAGGGCACTTGGACTATGTATGTTCCCTACGGACACTTGAACTATGTAAGTTAACTACCGGGCAATTTGACTATGTAGGTTAACTAGCGGGCCCTTGGACTATCTAGGTTACCTAGCGGGTACTTGGACTATGTAGGTTAACTAGCGTGCCCTTGGACCATGTAGATTAACTAGTGGCACTTGGACTATCTACGTTAAGTAGCGGGCCCTTGGACTATCTAGATGAACTACCGGGCACTTGGACTATGTAGACTAACTAGGGGGCCCTTGGACGATCTAGGTTGCCTAGCGGGTACATGAACTATCTAGGTTAACAAGCGGGCACTTGCAGTATCTAGGTTACCTAGCGGGAACTTGGACTATGTAGGTTAACTAGCAGGCACTTGGACTATCTAGGTTAACTAGCGTGCACTTGGACTATGTAGGTTCCTTAGCGTGCACTTGGACTATGTACGTTCCTTAGCGGGCACTTGGACTATCTAGGTTGCCTAGCGGGCACTTGGATGATATAGGTTAACTAGCGTGCCCTTGGAATATCTAGGTTACGTAACGGGCACTTGGTATATAGGTTAACTAGTGGGCACTTGGGCTATGTAGGTTAACTAAAGGACACTTGGACTATCTAGGTTAACTAGTGGGCCCGTGGACTATGTAGGTTAACTAGTGGGCACTTGGACAATCTAGGTTAACTAGCGGGCACTTGAACTATCAAAGTGAACAAGTGAGCCCTTGGACTATGTTGGTTAACTAGCGAGCCCTTGGACTATCTGGGTTACCTAGCGGGCACTTGGGCTATATAGGTAACCTAGAGGGCACTTGGACTATGTAGGTTCCCTATCGGGCACTTGGACTATCTAGGTTAACTAGCGAGCACTTGGACTATCCAGGATAACTAGCGGGCACTTGGACAATTAGGGTCCCTAGCGGGCATTTGTACTATATAGGTTACCTAGCGGGCACTTGGACTATGTAGGTAAACGAACAGGCACTTGGACTATGTAGGTAACCTAGTGGTCACTTGAACTGTCTAGGTTACCCAGCGGGCACTTGGACTATGTAGGTTAACTAGTGGGCACTTGGACTATTAGGGTCCCTAGCGGGCATTTGTACTATATAGGTTACCTAGCGGGCACTTGGACTATGTAGGTTAACGAACAGGCACTTGGACTATGTAGGTAACCTAGTGGTCACTTGAACTGTCTAGGTTACCCAGCGGGCACTTGGACTATGTAGGTTAGTAGTGGGCACTTGGACTATCTAGGTTAACTAGCGGGACCTTGGATGATGTAGGTTAACTAGCGGGCCCTTGGACTATGTAGGTTAACTAGCGTGCCCTTGGACTATGTAGGTTAACTAGCGGGAAATAGGACGATCTAGGTTAACTAGCGGGTACTTGGACTATATAGGTTAACTAGCGGGCCCTTGGACTATGTAGATTAACTCGCGGCACTTGGACTACGTACGTTAACTAGTTGGCCCTTAGACTATGTAGATTCCCTAGCGGGCACTTGGACTATATATGATCCAGAGTAGGCACATGGACTATGTAGGTTCCCTAGCGGGCACTTGGACTATGTATGTTCCAGAGCGGGCACTTGGAATATCTAGGTTCCCTAGCGGGCACTTGTACAATGTAGGTTAATTAGCGGACACTTGGACGATCTAGGTTAACTAGCGGGTACTTGGACTATGTAGGTTAAATAGCGGGCCCTTGAAATATGTAGATTAACTAGCGGCACTTGGACTATCTACATTAACTAGCGGGCTCTTGGACTATGTAGATTCACTAGCGGGCACGAGGACTATGTAGGTTCCCTAGCGGGCACTTGGACTCTGTATGTTCCCTAGCGGGCACTTGGACTATGTATGTTCCCTACGGACACTTGAACTATGTAAGTTAACTACCGGGCACTTTGACTATGTAGGTTAACTAGGGGGCCCTTGGACTATGTAGGTAACCTAGCGGGCACTTGGAGAGTCTAGGTTACCTAGCGGGCACTTGGACTTCTAGGTTAACGAAAGGGCACTTGGACTATGTATGTTGCATAGCGGGCAATTGGACTATCTAGGTTAGGTAAAGTGCATTTGGACTATCTAGCTTTCTAATCGGGCATTTGGAAGATCTAGGTTAACTAGAGGGCACTTGTACTATCTAGGTTAACTAGCGTGCACTTGGACTATCTAGGTTTCTTAGCGGGTACTTGGACTATGTAGGTTAACTAGCGGGCCCTTGGACTATGTAGATTAACTAGTGGCACTTGGACTATCTACGTTAAGTAGCGGGCCCTTGGACTATCTAGATGAACTACCGGGCACTTGGACTATGTAGGCTAACTAAGGGGCCCTTGGACGATCTAGGTTGCCTAGCGGGTAC